>NC_067161.1:5210000-5452500 GCF_903995435.1 Acomys russatus
TGTCTGTGGAACAGGCCGTAAATGCAGTCAGAAAGTGGCCAGTTATCCCATATGCATTAAAAAACATGACTGTCACAGTAAACTGTGCGGTGCTGCAAATGATCACTTCATGTGCCCTTTGCAGCCGTGCTTCTAAAGCCATGATCTGTGGAACAGTAAAGCTCAGAGCCTATTACCAGCGCAGTATCTCCGACCCCACCCCCATCTCAGCACTAGTGTACTGGGTAAAATTGAACCACGCTCCCATGTAAGGTATCTGCCCCTAGTGCCTAGAAGGTGACCTTACTTGAAATAAGGGTCTTTGTAGATGAAACTGACTTGATTAGCTCAACCACCTCCACTGACACCTTAGACTTCTGGCCATCAGAACTGAGGGACGATAACGTTTGTGTTGTTTTAAAGCGCCAAGTCTCCATAATGGGTTATGGCAGCCACGGGAAGCTAATCTGCTTGCTGAGAGAGGATGTACATTTTAACAGCTCCCCAGGTGACTCTCACGCACATTAAAATTTAAGAAGTGCCGCTTGAGCATTCACCACGCATGCTGACACCTATCGCTACGTTTCCATCTGTTTTGTGGAACAAGACCACATTCCTCACATGAAGTCTTCAGCTACCCTGAGGGGAGTCACTGGGCTCTGTTGGAGTCTTGGGGGGTGAAGAGGGGTTCAGATCTCACCCATGAACAGCCTGCTTGTGTCAGCATATGGATCACATATATTATCATGTGACTCACGAGGCATTCCTTGTGGGGCAGGAAGCCTCATGGTGCCAAGATAAATAGCACTGCAACTCAAGCCCACTTCCTAAGGACTCCATTTAGTCTTGCCTTTTAAAAATTAATTCTGTGGGCTCAGGATGGAGGCAGTAGTCAAACACCTTCCTAGAACACACAGGCTCTGGGTTCCACCCCTGGGATTAGCTATATAGAATCCCCCTGTAACTCTGTCAAATATTTCTCAGGAAGAAGATCAAAGTTGAAAGTCATCACTTAGATGTTTTAGCACTAATAGAGGTTTGGGGGTTGGTGGGGAGTAAGATTAGGGTCCAGACATTGTGTAATAACCTCAACCTTTAGGAAACTGGGTCCACACTGCGAGCAACACCTTAGTTTAGCTTTCCCTAGCAATGACCCTGCCCTATCGCTACCGCTACCATTAGCAGGGTCTTGTGAATAGTATCCTCCCCGTGAGATCATAGCCAGGCTTAAGGTGGATTTGTTTAATTCTGTTGGTACTATAGGCCTACTTGGGTAGAATGATTATTGTCTAATAATTTATACAGCCTAAATGCACATATGATGATGAACTGCTACATGGTCTGCAGCAGTCTGCCTGGGTGATACTGAATACTTGTGAATAACCAGGAAAAATTATTTTCATCATGACTCTAATAGGGAAATGGAGCTTTCCTGTACCTTACAGAAGCAGCAATTAAGAGCAGCATCCCTGAAGCCAAAAGCAATCAAACCCTCACCAAACGTTTTGTTAGCTCTATCTCCTTTGCTGCCTCATTTCTTGTACCTCAGATAAAACTAGTTCTGACATTATAGGCTGATCTCAGCAATGAGTTAACACTCAGGGGATGATTAGAATGGAGCCTTGTACACACGCATGGAAAACCCCAATACAGTGTGCATTTTCACCCTCACAATCCTTCTCAACACCGTGTCAATAAAAAGTGTATGATATTTTTTTTGGACTACAAGATGCACCTGACCATAAGGTGCACCCAGTCTTTAGAGCAATAAAACAAGAAAAATAGTAAAAATATACAGGGGAGGAAATCCCCCTCAGGAACAGTCATAGGGGAGGGGAATAATGGGAAAATGGGAGGGAGGGAAGAATGGGAGGATACAAGGGATGGGATAACCATTGAGATGTAACAAGAATAAATTAATAAAAAAAATTTTTAAAAACTAAAAAAAAAAAAAAAAAAAAAAAAAAACAGCAATCAGACCATAAGGCACACCTTAATTTCCCCCCACTTTGCAGGGGGGGGGGGCAGAAGTGCTCTGCTCTTTTGGTTCGAAAAATATGGTGGGTTTTGCCTTCACCATCCCTGCAGTACCGAGTCTCCCTTGTTAGTGTTTGGAGATGAAGGATGTAGAGCCTCCCCCGGGTACTGCCTGTGTTTAGTGCCTCCCAGCATCTAAGTGCAGACTTACATCCAAACTGTTTGAGTTCACTGGAGTCATTGTCATCTGACTTCTCTACCCTGGAATTCCCGGGTAGAGCAACTCGTTATGTTCGTGAGAGAATAGCCTCTGCTTCAGTGTATCTTTGATCTTCTTCTTATGCATAAAGCATTCCTCTGATTTTGCCGATGCCTGTCAGCCTGACGCCTGCCACCTGTCTGATTTCATGTCGGTGTGGCTCTTCCAAGTCCCTGTGTTGGATCCCAGGTATTCACTGGAATAACTTTAGTGAGGGGATACGTGGGAACCAGGAATTCAGCTGCCACAGCTTTCAGAAGAGAAATGTGGGAGAGATGAACTGAAGAAGAGAGAATTGATGGTCATAGGTAGTAATTAATTGAGTGCCTTCTCGAGGTCAAATGTTTCTACATTTTGCACGTTTTCTCACCCAACCCTCAAGGCAACTCACTAGGCTAACGTTCTTATTCTCCCATCTCCTAACAACAAACAAGAGTTTCAAAGTCAACTGTATGATTTGTGCGACTAGAATGTTGGCCAATTCGAGGTTCAAATTAGACATTCACAGCTCCAGAACAAGCATGCACCATTTCACTGCGTCTTGTGACATGGCTACTATGTGACCTCTCCAAGGCCTTAGAGCTCACAGAGACCTGCCCAGATTCCCACTACTCCCAACTTCAGCTCAGTCTGTGGCAGATCTTTCTAGGTACACAGCTAGATAATCTGCTCACGTTATACAAATGCTTGAAATGTTGCCTCTCATTCCAGCAGCAAAATATTAAATGTCATGCATGCGAAAGGCACCATCTGATAAGCCATTGACTTACGGCTGGTCACACCCAGGCTTTGTGATAAACCACTGCTTAGGGAAATAGAATGCACTTATAAAGCCGTGAGACCAGATCAGAGCAGGGATTAAGACACAGTATCTCCTTACTCTTATCTTTACTGAAACATTTTCAGGTCTCAACAAACAAACGGGCACCAGGCTGGAGGAAGGGACGACACAGCATGCCCTAAGTCTCTGATTCTGAAGCCATTTTTATAAGCCAGCTACCCATTTCTTGCTTCTCTGAACTCCAAATATTTAGTCTGAGTACCATAAGGTAAAGATTTTCTTTGTTTCAGGGGCCATAATTATCCACCTTCACTTACTTATTTATAAGCAGAAACAACTTTCAAAACCAACAGGGTTTCCCCTAGGGATAACTATACCAGCAGCCAGCTGCAGACCATGTCAAAGCATCATTGCATGGGGCTTTGTGTGACTTGTCCTATTTGATTTGTCAGCAAGCCAACGAAGTAGAGATTTTCTTCTTTTAATTGCCATCTTACAAATGAGAATGAGAGTTAAAGAACTGAAGTAGCATGACAGTCCACAGATGAACAACAAAAAAGCCAGAATCTGAGTCCAGGCCTTTCTGGCACTTCCTATCCCAAGCCTCCCCTCTTTTCTTTCTTTCTTTCTTTCTTTCTTTCTTTCTTTCTTTCTTTTGTTGTTGTTGTTGTTGTTGTTTTTTCTTTTCTTTTCTTTTTTGAGACAGGGTTTCTCTGTGCAGCCTTGGCTGTCCTGGACTCACTTTGTAGACCAGGTTGGCCTCGAACTCACAGTGATCCGCCTGCCTTTGCCTCCTGAGTGCTGAGATTAAAGGTGTGCTCCACCACTACCCAGCTTTTCAACCTCTGAATCTACACCGTTGGCTAACTGTGTGGTCTTGGGTAAGTTACTTAAGTCTGAGCCGATCTAATTTGGAGAGGGTAATAAAAGTCACTCACTTGCAGGGTTAGTGTGACTATTAAATATTAGTCCACATAAGTGTTGGCTGTGTAATAAGGTTTGGTAGGATTTGTTTGACTATGATAGAGTTCATGCCACCTGTCATATAGAGACCTACTGTTCCATCCAGGCTCCTGACTCTGCAGTGACAGAGATGATCTCTGCATCAGCTCCTGCCTCCAGGTTCCTGCCCGGTTTGTGTTACTATCCTCACTTTCTTTTAGTGATGAGCAGCAGTGTAGAAGTGTATGCTGAATAAACCTTTTCCTTCCAAACTTGCTTTTTGCTCGTGGTGTTTCATTGCAACAATGGAAACCCCTAACTCAATATACCCTCCCTAAGTGCAAATCAAAACGGCTCTGAAATTCCATCTTATATCTGTCAGAATGGCTAAAATAAAAAACTCAAGGGACAGTACATGCTGGTGAGAATGTGGAGAAAGGGGAACACTTCTCCATTGCTGGTCGGAATGCAAACTTGTACAACCACTTTGAAAATCAATCTGGTGCTTCCTCAGAAAATTGAGAGTAGTTCTACCTCAAGACCCAGGTATACCACTCCTGAGAATATACCCAAAAGATGCTCTGCCATACCACAAGGACATTTGCTCAGCTGTGCTCATTGCAGCTTTATTGGTAATTGCTTCAAGCCTCTCATGCTGTGACTTCACGACAATGATGGAATTAGAAGCAAAAATAAAATAATAATAAATCCTTCCTCCCCTGAATATCATGTCCCTGAAGCATTGTTCTGTATCTATAGAACCATCTGTACGTCTCTGAATTCTTTCCTCTTGGAAGGAAGCCCATCAAGTCTAAAGAAGTAAACTCCAACAAGATGCAGAGGTAAACCAGACTGCCAGGTCTCAGGAAGCTCCTGAAGATTACAAGATTCACAAAGCTCTCCCCAGGAAATGAACAATAAAGGCTGCCAGGGGGAGGAAACTCTCCAAGCAGCTGAGCCACATGCAGGTGGTGCAGGGAACTCCACAGATGCACCTTCTGTGAGTCATCCCCTGTGATGCGGTGGTGCTCTTAGCAGTGCAGCTGCCTTTGTATCACCCATCATCCAATAGACTCACTGGCTCACCAACGATTTGAATGGGATTCTTTCACTGGTCCATCTTCAATGACTTCCCTGGGGTAAACAGACCTTTGCCCATGTCTCTCCAATGAAAGCCACACAACAGGGGCCTTCAAGGTTGGTTATGACCCTGGTGTTTTTGTCCTCTGTGCTACATCTCAGATCATAAGCGAGACACAGGAAAACTTGCACCTTGCCATTCCAACACTTGGGTGCACCCCATATCTACAGATCTAGTCTGCAAATGAGTTACCCAATGCAGGAAATGGCAAAACACTGTTTTTTTTTTAATCTAGTCGGCTTGTGTCTAGTTCATAGAGACACACAACACATACTGCAGCAGACATCTGTCAAATCTACACACACAGTGAAGTCTGTTATAGCAGGAAAGCTAACTGAGGAATCACAGCTTTTGGATGACACTGAAATCTGCAAGAGGAAAAAGTAACCAGAGGAAAAATTAGATCTGATAGAATGATTAACAGAAAGTAAAAGTGACAGTAGCTAAAACTTTATGTGGCAACATCCTGTTGGGAAACAATTGTTGGAAGAATAAAATATTCTTGACAAATTTTAGACATACAAAGCTTGGTATAAATTAAAAGAGATTTGACCAAAAAATTAATAAAGGCCTTTAAATGGTGAATGCTAATTAGTTTCTATAGATCAGTAAATATAGAATATTAATAAACATGTTTAATTCTCAAATAATATTGGAATGTTATTGTATTATCTTGAGGATTGTGTGCATGTGTGTATGTGATTGTGCACAAAGGCACTGTGAATGTGTGCATGTACATGCCTGTGGAAGCCAGAGATCGACTTCTGGTGTGTTCCTTGATCACCCTCTTCCTCATTTTCAGAGAGAAGGTCTCTCGCTGAACCTGGAGTTCACTGATTCAGGTAGACTGCTTGACCAGGAAGATCAGAGGTTCTCCTGTTTCCATGAGGATTGCAGGGACATTTTATTGCTCTGGGCTTTTTTTGTGGGTGCTAGGATCAGGTCCTTACCTATGCATCTAAGCACTTTGTCAATGGGGCCAGCTTTTTAACCTGGGTTTTACATCAAAACAAGGCCAAGGGATATCTCACACAGATTATACATCCAGAAAAAGCAGATGGTAGATCTGAACCCCAGAATCACCAGCAGCATCAGCATACTTTATTTTTCTCTGATTTTTATATGCTTACTTTTATACAGTTATGTTTTTCCTGTAAAATTATTTTCTGTGCTCCTTCACTGCACATGTAACACTCTAGGTAAAAATAAATACTGAACTTTTGTCTTATAGAAATTTTAAAGATGGAAGAATTACAAAAATAAAAACATTAAACTGAATCATTTGTGAATAAGATGAAGACAGAACGCCTGAGTTAGCTCAGCATTTCCCACATGAATACATTCTCCTAAGTAACCGCACAGAACAACCACAGTGTCAGAAAACTGACACTGACGCCTGCCTGCTGTCTAGCCCACAAGCCAGGCTCAAGCTGTGCCAGTTGGCTTGGCCATGGCTTGTGGCCAGTGTCTGCCGGTCCTCTCTCTCATGTGTCCTTTGACTCCCAAGGAGGCTGCTGCTGCCCCTCACCACTTGAATATCTTCCTTGTACTTTCTAGACTTACACATCGCTAGAAAGTGTGAAAGGGGAAGAGGTACAAAGTGGGAGGAAAGGCAACAAAAGAGGAAAGAGAGGCAGGAAGAAAGGAAGGGGGAAAGGTCCAACAAAGTAAATTAACTTAGACAAAAATATAATGCACAGAAAACTGATGGCATATACTGATGGCCTAGAAGTCACATCAGAAATACTTCCTGTATAATTGTGTCATTTAGAGATAATATCTATGAAGATCTAATTTTGGAATCCAAAGTTAAACTTGGCTAAAGAGACTACTCGGTGATTTGGAACACTTGCTGCTCTTCCAGATGACCTGAGTTAGTTTTCTACCACCACATCAGGCACTTCACAGCCACCTGTGACTCCAAAACATCAGTACTGGTGTTTCCCAGGTGTGAGGGGACCACATGGTGTGGGTCTGGCTTTGGGTCACCCGGCTAACCCACAGAAAAATCCCTGTGCCCTTGTAGGCATGCTTGTGGTCTCCAGTATCTAACCACACACTGAGGTACAGCACACAGTGCTCAGTATCCCAGACCAGTGTCCGGGTATCCCAGCCTATTTGAGACCTCATAGTGTAGGTCACAAGTAGACCTGACCCCAGATCACCTGGCTAATTCACGGAAAATTTTCCGGGTACCCACAGGATCACGGCCCCAGCAGGCTTCCACATGGCAGTGTGAACATGCTCAGTGCATCAAACTGAACTATGAGCCATAAAACACCAGTGTCTGGGTCTTCCAGCCCAGAGGAGACCCCCACAGTGTGGAACACAAGTGGATATGACCTCAGGTTACCTGGCCAATCCTCAGAAAGTTCCCAGGTCCACACAGGCACAGGCTTGGTCTTCAGAGTCTAGCCACACACATAAGCTGTGTATCTCAGACTGAACTGTAGGCCACAAAACACCAGTGTCTGAGTCTCCCTGCCAAAAGGAGACACTGTGATATGGAACACAGGTAGATCTGGCCTCAGATCATCTGGCTGGTCCACCAAAAGGGTTCCTTGATCCCAACCTACAGCCACTCACCTACAAGCTGCTCTCAACAGCCAGTGAAGACACCAGAATCAACTACCCAACACTTGAGATAACCATGTGGCTAACAGCCAGAGTGAAAACACAGACAACAAAAACCAAAATAATGTGGCATCTCCAGAACCCAGTTACCCCAAAGCAATCAGCACAGGTCACTCTAACACAACTGAAACACAAGAAAATGACCTCAAATCTTTCCTTATGAAGATGATATTGGCAGAAACACATAAAATTGGTTTAAAAAAATAAGAAGAAACAGTGAAACAGATTGAGGCCCTTAGAGAAGCCTACAGAGAGGAAATGAGTAAATCACTGGATGAAATTCAGGAAAATGCAAACAATAAGGTGAAAGAAATCAATAAAACCATTCAAGATCTGAAGGGGAAAATGGAAACAATAATAAAAGCACAAATTGAGGAAATCCATCAAATAGAGAACTTAGAGAAGAAAACAGAAACTACAGAGGTAAGCATCACCAACAGACTATAAGAAATGAAAGAAAGAATCCCAGGTGTAGAAGATACAATGGAAGAATTTGATGCAACCATCAAAGAAAATGATAAATATAAAAAAAAAAATCCAGGCACAAAACATCCAAGAAATCAAGTACACCATAAAAAAACAAAACCTAAGAATAATAGGAATGGAGGAAAGAAAAGCCATCTAGGTCCAAGGCTCAGAAAATATTCTTGACAAAAATTGTAGAAAATGTTCCCAATTTAAAGAAACATGCAAGATGCCTACAGAACACCAAATACAGTAGACAAGAAAAGAAAATCCTCCTGCCATATAATAACACTAAATGAACAGAACAAAGAAAAAACATTAAAAGCAGCAAGGGAAAAAGGCAAAGTTACATACGTACATACATACATACGTACATACATACATACGTACATACATACATACGTACATACATACGTACATACATACATACATGCATACATACATACATGCGTACATACATACATACGTACATACATACGTACGTACATACATACATACATACATACATACGTACATACATACATACATACATACATACGTACATGCATACATACATACATGCGTACATGCATACGTACGTACATACATACGTACGTACATACATACGTACATACATACATACGTACATACATACGTACATACATATGTACATACATACATACATACGTACGTACGTGCGTACGTACATACATGCGTACATACATACATACGTACATGCATACATACATACATGCGTACATGCATACATACGTACATACATACATACGTACGTACATACATACATACATACATACGTACATACATACATACATACATACATACGTACATACATACATACATACATACATACATACATACATACATACGTACATACATACATACATACATACATACATACGTACATACATACGTACATACATACATACATACATACATACATACATGCATACATACATACATACGTACATGCATACATACGTACATACATACATACATACGTACGTACATACATACATACATACGTACATACATACGTACATACGTACGTACATACAATATCAGAATCACACCAGACTTTTCAGCAGAGACCATACAAGCCAGATAGGCCTGCAAATATGTCTTGCAAAACCCCAAGAGGCCACAGATGCCAGTCGAGACTACTATACTCAATAAAACATCCAATAACCATAGATGGAGAAAACAAGATATTCCATGATGATGAAAATTTAAACAGTACCTATCCACAAATTCAGCCCTACAGAAGATACTAGAAGGAAAACTCCAACCCAAAGAGGCTACCTACACTCAGAAAAACACAGAAAATAGATAATTTCACCTTAGCAAAGCAAAACTTAAACAAAAACCACTACCACAAACAACATCAAAATTAATCTCTCTCAACCTCAATGGTCTCAACTTTCCAATAAAAAGACATATACTAATAGAATGGGTGCATAAACAGGACCCAAGATTCTCTGCATACAAGAAATATACCTCGGCCAAAAAAAAAAAAAAAAAAAAAAGATATTCCCTAAGAGTAAAGGGCTGAAAGAAAGTCTTCCAAGCAAATGGACACAAGAAACTAGCTGGAACAGCCATTCTAATATCTAGTGAAACAGACGTTCAACCAAAATTAATCAAAAGAAATGAGGAAGGACACTTCATACTCATCAAATGAAAATTCAAGCAAGATGACATTGCAAATCTGAACATCTATGCCCCCAAATACAAGGGCACCCACATAAGAAACAATACCAAAGCTTAAATCACACATTGATCCCTGTACATTAATAGTGGGAGAGTTAAATACCTCACTACCAAAGGACGTGTTATTAAGGCAGAAAATAAATAGATAAAAAATGAAACTAATAGATGTCATGAATCAAATGGACCTAACATATCTACAGACCTTTTCACCCAAATACAAAAGATTATACCTTTTACTCAGAATCTCATGGAACTTTCTCCAAAATTGACCATATAGCAGGTCACAAAACAAACCTCAACAGATACAAGCTGGACCTCAACAACAACAGAAGTAACAAAAAGACTACACACATATGGAAACTGAACAACTTTCTACTCAATGACAACTGGGTCAGGGAAGAAATAAAGAAAGAAATTGGGGACTACTTAAAATTCAATGAAAATGAAGGCACAACATACTCAAACTTATGGGACACAATAAACCAGTACTGAGAGGAGAGTTCATAGCACTAAGTGCCTTCATACGGAGATTGGAAACATCTTGTTCAAGCAACTTAATGGCACACCTGGAAATCCTAGGGGGAAAAAGAAGCAGACATACCTAAGAGGAGTATATGGCTGGAAATAATCAAATTCAGGGCTGAAAGTAGAAAATTAGAAACAAAAAGAACAAGTCAAAGAATCAAAGTTCTTTGAGAAAATCAACAATAGACAAACTCTTAGCCAAACAAACCAAAAGACAGAGATACCTTATCCAAAAAAAAAAAAAATCAGAGATGAAAAGGGAGGCATAACAATGGATATCAAGGAAATCCAAAGAATCATTCGGTCTTACTTCCAAAGACTTCATGCCACAAAATTTGAAAATCTAAATGAAATGGAAATTTTTTTTCATAGATTCCACTTAGCAAAGTTGAATCAAGATCAAACAAATTAAATAGTCTTATATCTCCTGTACAAATAGACGCAGTCAACAAAAGTCTCTCAACTAAAAACAGCCCAGAGTCAGGTGGTTTCAGCCTAGAATTTTACCAAACCTTCAAAGAAGAGCTAAAACCAATATTCTTCAAAGTATTCCACTAAGTAGAAATGGAAGGAACATTACCAAACTACCTAAGCCACACAAAGACCCAACAAAGAAAGATGAACATTGATGCAAAAATACTCAATAAAACACTCAAAAACTGAACCCAAGAACACATCAAAAATATCATTCACCATGACCAAGTAGGCTTCATCACAGGCATGTTCAATATATAGAAATCCATCAATGTAAATCACCATTTAAACAAACTGGAAAAAAGTCACATGATCATCTCCTTTGATGCAGAAAAAGCATTTGACAAAATCCAATACCCACTCATGTTTAAAGTCTTGGAGAGATCAGGGATACAAGGCACACATCTAAACATAGTAAAGGCAATATGTATCAAGCCAATAGCCAACATCAAAGTAAATGGAGAGAAATCCAAAGAAATTCCAATAAAATCATGGACTAGACAAGGCTACCTACTCTCTCCATCTCTCTTCAAGTTGAAGCTCTAGTAAAATAATAGGAAAGCAAAAGAATCAGTAGCCCTCCGGTATACAAATGACAAATGGGGCTGAGAAAGAATTTAGGGAAACTACATCCTTCACAATAGCCACATATAATTTAAAGTATCTTGGTGTAACTCTAAGCAAGCAAGTGAAAGACTTGTATTAAAAAAAACTTCAAGTCTCTGAAGAAAGAAATTGAGAGTGTTGGGTGACTGTTCAGACAGTAAACTGTCTCAGTCATTTTTTTTTTCATTTTAGAAGCTGCTAACCCACACTCTGGGCTCATTCAGGTATTTAAGTTTTATCCCTTCTCAAGTCTCTCTGATGGGTTTGAAGACCAGATAGTTTAGTCTTTCAATTAAGCTTAGTAGGTTAGGAGTTAAGATGTTTTTAGATCAAGATAGATGTTTTAAGTTAATAGAGATGAGATATGAAATATGATAGATATTAACCTCTACTCAGAAATTTAGACCCAACAAGATAGGGAATATGTTTGCTTCAAGTTTGCCAAATACAAATGGCAAAGTCACTACGAATATGACATGTATATAATTCCAGATTGTCTCTTGGTTCTTCCTTCTGTATGTAGTTTATTTTACTCATGTGTAATGATATACATTTATATCTTAAAAAAGAAACATAATAAAAATATTTTCAAAAAAAGAAGATATCAGAAGATGGAAAGATCTCCCATGCTCGTGGATCAAGAGGCTTTACGTAATAAAAAGGCCGTCTTACCGAAAGCAATCTACACATTCAATGCAAGCCTTATCAAAATACCTACACAATTATTTACAGACCTATCAAGAGCAATTCTCAACTTCATATGGAAAAACGAAAACTCCCAGAATAGCTAAAACTATCCTGTAAAATAAAAAAATCTTCCAGAGGAATCTTCATCACTGATCTCAAGCTGGGTCATATTATAGAGCAACAGTAATTTTAAAAGGAGGCATGATACTGGCACAGAAATAGGCTGGTTAATCAATGGAATCGAATTAAAGACCCAATAATAAATCCACACACCTATGGACACTTGATTTTTGACAAAGAAGCCAAATCCATACGATGGAAAAAAGAAAGCATCTTCAACAAATGACGCTGGCCTAACTGGATGTCTACATGTACAAAAATGCAAATAGATCCACAGTTATCACCCTGCACAAAACTCAAATCCAAGTGGATTAAAGACCTCAACATAAAACCAGAGACATTAAGTCTATTAGAAGAAAAAGTAGAGAAGAACCTTGAACTTATTAGCACAGGAGACAACTTCCTGAACAGGCTCTAAGAGCAACAATTAATAAATGGGACCTCATGAAACTTAAAAGCTTCTGTAAGCCAAAGGATAGTGACAACAGAACAAAATGACAGCCTACCAACTGGGAAAGATCTTCACCAACCTTATATCTGACAAAGGGCTAATATTCAAAATATATAAAGAAATCAAAAAATTAAACACCACCAAACAAAATAATCCAATTTTTAAAAAGGAGGTACAAAGCTAAACAGAGAATTTTCAACAGAGGAATAATGAAGGCTGAGAAACACTAAAAGAAATGTTCAATGCCCTGAGTCACGAGGGAAATGCAAGTCAAAACAAATCTGAGATTCCATCTTACACCTATCAGAATGGGTAAGATCAAAAACTCAAGTGCCAGCACATGCTGGTGAGGATTGCAGAAGGGGAACATTTCTCCACTGCTGGTGGGAGTGCAAACTTGTACAACCACTTTGGAAATCAATCCGGTGCTGTCTCAGAAAATTGGGAATAGCTCTACCTCAAGACCCAGCTATACCACTCCTGGGCATATACCCAAAAGATGCTCCACCATACAGCAAGGAAATTTGCTCAAGTATATTTATAGCATCTTTATTTGTAATAGCCAGAATCTGGAAACAACCTAGATGCCTTTCAACTGAAGAATGAATAAAGAAAGTGTGTACATTTGAACAGTGGGATACTACTCCGCTCTTAAAAACAAGGAAATCATGAAATTTGCAGAAAAATGGGTGGAACTAGAAAAGATCACCCTGAGTGAGGTAACCCAGACCCAGAAAGACAAACATACTTATAAGTGGATAATACTCACTTATAAGTAGATATTAGCCCAACATAGATGTCCTCTGAAAGACTCCACCCAGTAGGGGATCATGACAGATGCTGGGACTTGCAGTGGGACTCTGGGCAGAGCACTGGGAGTTTTATCGAAGAGTTGGGGGATGGAAGGACACGGAGGGTTCAGGAGCTCCACAGGGAGACCATCAAAACAAGTTGATCTTGACCCAGGGGAGGCCTACACAACCAAGGACAATGCCTGCAGACAATGTAGACCCCCTGTTCAGATATAGCTAATAGACAGCTCATTCTCCACATTGCAGAGGGGTGTGAGTGGGAACTGTCTCTGACATGAATTCTAGTGCCCAAGATTTGATCACTCTCCCTTGGCCAGGCATCCTTGAGGGCATACAGAGGAAAGGGATACAGGCTGCCCTGATGAGAGCTAATAGGCTGAGGTCAGATGGTGGGGGAGGAGGACCCCCTGTCAGTGGTCTGGGGGAGGTTAGTAGGATGGAAAAGGAAGGGAGGGTGGGAATGAGAAGACAGGAGTGAGGAGACGACAATCAGGATGTAATGTGAATAAATTATAAAAAATAATAACAATTTTAAATTTTTCCCAATTCAAAATTGCCAAATATTTACAGAATTTATAGATAGGAAAGGTGAATTTAATTATTTTCTAGCTCAGTAATTTTCCTTGTGATGTATATTTTAAGGCAATGCGTATGAGTAAAAAAGTTAATCTCAATGAAAATAAGCCTAGGAAAATTAAACTGAAAGTGTCAGGAAATGAAAAAACTCTTACTAGGCTGTACATGTGCACTTGGTAGTGATGAAACCAGTACTGATGATGGTTAGTGGTGGGGAAATGTCCCAGGATGTGTCATGCAGAGGAAACGCCGACAACGACTCCATGGTCTTAGGGTGAGTTCAGTCTAGAAGTGGGTTTTCCGGGCTTCGTTCTCATGGAGAACGTGCTCCAATAGTTAACCCCTGTTGGGAGACCCAGGAACCTCAGCAGAGGCAAACATCTGGAGAGGTGACTGGGAGTGGATGGGTTATGATTAAATAATTAATTTCTGTTAATGAAAGAAAATAAAATAGGCATGGGTCTCACTTTGTCTGCAGTCAAGTCTTCTGCACGTGTGATAAGCTTTGATTACTGACGTTTCCCCGATTGAAGGAAGAAAACTTTTTCAGACCCATCGCAGCAGTTTCCAGAATGGGCCATTTCTAGTGAGATTATCAATGCATAAAAACTTCTCCTGTGTGTGTCTGTCTCTGTGTGTGTGTGTGTGTGTCTCTCTCTGCCCTCTCTCTGTCTCTCTCTCTCTCTCTGTCTCTCTCTCTCTCTCTCAGCTCTCTGTCTCTCTCCTCTCTCCTTCTCCTCGCTTCTCTCTCTCTCCTCTCTCTCTCCCTCTCTCTCGCTGTGTGTGTGTGTGTGTGTGTGTGTGTGTGTGTGTGTGTGTGTATCTTTTAATGAATCAATAGTACTAATGGTTGTATCAAGTCTGGAAAACAAAAATGAGAGAGAAAGAGAGAGACAGAGAGGGAGATAGAGAGAGAAAGAAACAGAGAAAGAGAGAGACAGAGACAGAGACAGAGACAGAGACAGAGAGAACTCTGGAATGACACATGGAAAGCTGACCAAATAAAGAATGGAGGCTTAATGTATGTTCAAATTTTTAAGAATGAGCAAATGTTCTCAGATGCTAAAATGGTTTTCTCTGCTCAGTACCTCTCCCATTCTTGATCTAATTAAGTCATGCACAAGAAATAAATGATCCATCGCTAGGAAGAGACATTCACCAGTAAGGCCAAAATAAGTTTACTAACTGACTGCTTCCTGCTTTCCTGGGGTATTTGCTGAAGTGGATACCTGTGGCGTGGTTACTGGGTCGGGGATTTTTTTTTTTAATTTATTATAATTTATTCAGATTACATCCCAATTGCTATCCCCTTGCTTGTGTCTTCCGGCTTGGGTGGGGGATTTTAAATCAATGCCCTCCTGCTATCAGTGGAGGAAGTGCCGTTTGGCCAATCCACACAACAAAATACATGCATTGCTATATTTCAGAGGCTGAGCAGATGAAGACAGTCAAGTGGCTGCCTCCTGAGTGTTCATGGTCTACTTGTCAAGAGGAAGGGGGAAATTTTCAGTCTCTGCACTGAGTGCTGAGCTGTATGAGGCAAGACAGGGCTGCCTCAAGCCCACAGGGATGGAGAAGCCAATTATGAACCAAGAGAGGAGGGTGAGCTTAGCCACTGGGCATTTACTTGGTGTGTTCCTTAAGGGAGGCGCTCCTCTAGTTCCCCCCCACCCCACCTTTCCCAAAAGCTAACCAGCTGCCAAAGCATTGGACTGAATAATTCCAAGGCTCCAGAGTGGCCTGAAAGGCAACCTGTTCTACACTTTGATAATGTGTTTGTCTTACTCAGTGTGTGCAATGTGTTCACCTGTTACGAGTCGCCAGATTCTGCTTCATTGACCTTTTATTGTTTGAAATTTCACACACACATGTGTTTTGATCAAGCCCACTTCCTGTTTTTGCCCCTCCATTTGCCCCACTATCCCCCTACCACATTTCCCTCTCACCCTTGTGTGTTCTCTTTAAACCCACTTAGTGCTATGCATATGTGCAAGGGCCGTCCACTGTAACATGGACAGTCCATCAGGGGCCGCATCCCTAAAGATGCCTGACACCCGCCGTCCGTCAATTGCCAGTCGCTCTTTGACAGGGTTGGGGGGGACTTCACGACTCCCTCCCCATCCACACTGAAATCCTGACTGGCTTGATCTATGGCACACTTTCAGATTGGTTACCCCTCTAGCCCTCATGGGCATTAGACACGTTGCAATCTCACATTGTTAACTTCTTTGCATTTTCTTCTTCCCTTGGCTCTTTTCATTCATGTATTTGTCCAAAGGCATTCAAAAACCACTTTGTCAAATTTCCCACAAAATGCTCTACTGAGATTTATGCTGTAATTGCATTAAACCAGTAAATTAATTAAGGGAAAACCCATTTATAACAGGGTGTCTGGCCCTTTGAGAACATCATGTCTCTACATTAAACCAGGACATTTCACCATGCTCTTCAGTAAGAGATTCGTCCTTTTCTTCATTGAGTTAAGTTCATTCCTTAAGGGTTTTCAAAGTATTTTTGTGGCTGTGAGGGAACAGGATTGCTTTCCTTTGTGTGTTTCGCTTATTGCTAATGTATTAGGAGACTATTGATTTTGTGTGTATTTATTCTCTCTTGTAGCTCTTTTACGGCCTTCCCCGATATTTCTGAGGCTTTTCCAGGTCGCTATCCACGGTTTGATAATGGTATTGCCTGTAAACAGTGATAGTTCTGTGTCTTCTCTCCAAATAATAGAATTCATCAAAACCATAAAACAAATGACTTCCATTCCCTGCCCCTACTGTTTGCAGCACAAGAATTAAGTTCCACAGGAGAGGACACAGAATGCTAGCGGGCCCTCCCCGAGCGTTGCCTACACCATGCAGCATTGTCATGCCATAATGATAAGGTCTCCAGGGTCTGGCCACTGCCCCAACACAGACTGCCCTGCTGCTCCATAATTTCAAAACCTTCCTGTCTAGCCTGGTTCAGCTTTGAGACTCAGTTCAGGTATCTGGCACATCTTAACAGCTTCCTCAAGGCCCACTTACCTGTGCACCCAGCATGCCCAGTGGAAGCAACCCATCGCTGTTCCAATTTCGTCTCTATTGCCATGCATGATAAAACACCCTGACGAGAAGCAACTGTGAGGAGGAAGGGTGTATTTGACTCACAGTTCCAGAGTATAGTCCAGTAGTGTGAGGAGGTCGGGGTGACAGGAACTTGAGGGAGCAAGTTGTGTCACATCTGCAGGCAAGAGCAGAGAGAAATCAATGCACATATGCTTGCTACGGCTCAAGACTCTCACACTCACACAGTCCGGATTCAGCACCCAGAGAATGGACCTGTCCAGGCTGAGCTGGATCACCCACATCATTGAACACAGTCAAGACAAGAGCTCACAGGTGTGTGCAAGGTCATCTTCGTCTAGACAACCCCTCAGGGAAACTCTCTTCCCAAGTGATTGTGGTTTATGTTAACAGTTAAAACTAGCCAGCATGGCCATCATCCTGAATCCACAGTGCAGGCGGTTGAGCTGGTTAATAGAATAAACTGGTTTGAGAAACCTTGAGTCTGTGGAACAGGTGCAGCAGAGATCAGCAATGTACCACGGGTGCATTAAAGTGTTCTTCATGTCTTAAATGGGAATAGCCCTGCCTAACCCACAGAACATCTACAAGGGCTACACTTGGGTAATTAAGGTAGTTTGGATAGTCCCTGGGCTGTAGTAAGTCTAAAAGAGCATTATAATTTTATTAAATGTTTTCTGAATGAAGTTATTTGTATGCTCCTCTAGAAACTCCTGGTGGGAAGGCTCTGCTATGTTGTTGTTTTGTTGTTGTTGTTTGTAGGTTCTCAAGTGCACCAGAAAATAACCTATAGTGCTGTCCTGAGTCTTTGTTTAAAAGTGTGGCTGTCCTGGGTGTTGACGGGTAAGGATCTAGCTGCGTTCTGTACTCCTGGTAGTCATTTATCCGAACCCCATTTATTGAACAGATTTTCCTTTCACAAGGTGTGATCGTAGGACCTGCTGAAAATGTGCTGGTTACAGATACATGGGTTCCTTTCTAGGTTTCCTGTCCTCCTCCATTTAGATGTGTGTTTGTCCTGATTTCAATAATATGCTGTTTTGATTACTACAACTTTGTAGTGCACTTCCATGTCGGGTCACGTGTTGTGTTCTCAACTTTTTGTTTGCTTGTTCTGTTTTTTTTTTTTTTTTTTTTAATTTTGATAAGACAGTTTTGGCTATCCAGAGATTTTGTGATTCCATATAAATGTTGGGGTTTTTTTCCAGTTCTTTGAAGAATGCCATTGGTATTTTGAGATGGATTGTATTGAATGTATGAATTGCTTTGCACAGTATAGGCATTTGAATAAAATTGATGCCCCCAATTCATGAGCAGAGGACACTGTGTCCTCTTCAATATTTAAAATTTGTATTTCATAGTGTTCATTATAAAATTGCTCATTTCAGGCCATGGGTAATGGTACATGCCTTTAATCCCAGCACCTCTGAGGCAAAGACAGGTGGAATTCTGTGGGTTAAAAGCCAGCCTGCTCTATATAGTGAGCTGGGGCTACATAGAGAGACCCTATTTCAAAATAACAAAATAAGATTATTCAAATTTTTGATTAAATTTATTCCTGAATTACTGAAGTGACAATTTTGATAACCATTGTTAAAGTTGTGGATAAGATTGCTTAAATTTTATTTTAAATTATTTAGAATATTAAATTATTTAAATTTATTTTTATTTTAATTTTTAATTAATTTATTCTCTCATAAATTACTTCCAACTGCAGTTGCCCCTCTGTCTTGTTTAGAGTTTCATTGCTGTGAAGAGACATCATGACCACGGTAACTCTTGTGAAGGAAACCATTTCATTGGGGCTCACCTACAGTTTTAGAGATTTAGTCCATTGTCATCATGGCAGAAAACATGAAAGCATGCAAGGAGACATGGTGCTGGAGAAGGAGATGAGACTTCTACATCTTGATCTACATACAGCAAAGGAGAGAGAGGCTGGGACACATCAGCCAGACTTGAGCTTGTAAGACCTCAAAGCCTGCCCCTGGTGGCACACTTCGCTAACAAAGCCACACACTTCCTGGTAGTGCCGTTCACTATGGGCCAAGCATTCACATACGAGTCTGTGGGGGCTGCTCCTATTCAAACCAGCACATTCCATGCCCTAGCCCCCATAGGCTTGTAGCCATAATGCAAAATGCATTTAGCTCAATTTCAAAAGTCCGCATGTTCTACGACAGACCTCAACTCTGTTTAAAAGTTCAAAATCTCTTCTGAGATTCATGCAGTATTTTAACCGTAATCCCCTGTAAAATCAAAATCGAAAAACAGATGCCGTATTTACAATACACAGTGGGACAGGATACACATTTTTGTTCAAAATCAGAAAATGCTGGACCAAAGCAAGAACAAAAACAGCTGGGCAAACTCCAAACTCTGCGTCTCCGTGTCTGATGTCAAAATGTTCTCCAGATCTCCATCTCCTTCTAGCTTTGTTGACTGCGTCACATTCCTTTCTCTCGGGCTAGTTCTACTCCGTCAGCAGCTCTACTCGGGAGGTATCCCACGGCTCTGGCATCTCCAATATATTGGGGTCTCCAAGGCAATCCAGTCTTCACCTTCATATCTTCACACAGTGGCCTCTGTGGGCCTCCGTGCAGGGACACCTCGGCCACACACATGGCCTCAGCAGGAGATTTTATGACTCCTCTTTTATCTTGACTTTGAAGCTGTTTGCTGGGTCTAGAACGTGGCTCCCTCATTCAATTACATCTTCACCAGCTTTTAGTTTTTTGTTTCCTTCACTGCCTAAACTCAGCTGTCTTGGCACTTGCTCTGTAGACAAGGATGGGCTTGAACTCAGAGATCCGCCTGCCTCTGTCTCCTGAGTGCTGGGATTAAAGGCGTGCACCACCAAGCCTGGCCCTAAACTCTTCTTTAATTCCTTTTCACAAGATGGGAAATTAGCTAGATGGATTCTTCCCATGAGTGCAACACTCTTTATTTAGCTCCATTCCACTGTGTGTGTGTGTGTGTGTGTGTGTGTGTGTGTGTGTGTGTGTGTGTATTTTCTGTACAATCTGTACATTTGTGTTTTTCTTTGCTCAACTTGCTTCTTTTCATAAGACTGAACATTAATAACCACACAACAGAGTCAATACTAGGCTGTCTTAAGATTTCCTCTGCCAATAGAGTTAACCCAAAACTCTTCACTTTAGCCTTAGGCAAGAAGCAAAAAGAGGCACATTGTTTGCCAAAATATCACAAGAGCAGTCTCTAGGTCACATACTAAAAGTCTTCTCCTCTGAAACCTCTTGAGCCAGGCACCCACAGTTCAAATCACCCTCAGTACCACCGTCTTCCATGCCCCTACTATTATGGTCTATTAAGCTCCACTTAAAGCATTCCACTGGTTTTGGGTTTTTTGTTTTTGTTTTTGTTTTTGTTTTTGTTTTTTGTTTTTTGTTTTTTTATTCAAAGTCTCAAAATCCATGTTTCTCCAAACTAAAGCATGGTCACACCTATCACAGCAATACTCCAGAGTCCTGGGGTGTTCACACACATGAGCCTATGGGGGGCCATTTATATTCAAACCACCACACCCTCACTCCCTCTGCCCCCCTTCTCCCTCACCATCTATTCCTCCTCCATTTTCTTTCATAAAATGTCAGGCCTCTAAAAGATACCAACTAAAATGGCATACTAAATTGCAATAAGATTAGGTGCCTCCCCTCATACTAAGGCCGGATGAAGCAACACAGAAGGAGGAAAAGGGTCCTCAGAGCAGACAAAAGTATCAGAAATAGCCCCTGATCCATCTATTAGGAGTCCCACAAAAACACTAAAGTGTGTGTGTGTGTGTATACATACATACATACATACATACATACATACATACATACATATAAACATACATACATACAGGCTCCCTGATTTCCAGTTCAGTCTCAGGGAGCCCCTATGAGTTCAGGTTTGTTGATACCGTGGGTTTTCTTTGGTGTGCTTGACTCCTTTGGATCCTACAATCCTTCCTCCTCCTCCCCTTCAGCAGGATCCCCAAATTCTGCGTAATGTTTGGCTGTGGGTCTCCACATCTGTTTCCATCAGCTGCTGGATGAAGCCTGCTGCTGAATGACGACAATTGGGTTGGGCACCAATCCATGAGTATAGCAGGTATCATTTCATGGACATTTTTTAAACTCATGTCTAATTCCACCTTAACATTGTCAGAATGTCTAAGATCAAAACACATGAGGCAGCTCATGCTTGGGGTGTGGGGTGGGGGACATGGAGCGAAGGAAGGAACACTCCTCCATCACTCATGATGAGAGTGGAAACTTCTACAGCCACTTTGCAAACCAATATGGAGCTTTCTTAGAAAACTGGGAGTCATTCTACCTCAAGACCCAGATGTACCGCTCCTGGGCATTGACCCAAACAATGCTGCAGCATCCCACAGATGCAGCATCCCACCCCACAGATGCAGCATCCCACCCCACAGATACAGCATCCCACAGATGCAACATCCCACCCCACAGATGCAGCATCCCACCCACAGATGCAGCATCCCACCCCACAGATGCAGCATCCCACCCCACAGATGCAGCATCCCACCCACAGATGCAGCATCCCACCCCACAGATGCAGCATCCCACCCCACAGATGCAGCATCCCACCCCACAGATGCAGCATCCCACAGATGCAGCATCCCACCCCACAGACGCAGCATCCCACCCCACAGATGCAGCACCCCACCCCACAGATGCAGCATCCCACAGATGCAGCACCCCACCCCACAGATGCAGCATCCCACAGAGACACTTGTTCCTGGCAGCTTTATCCATAAAAGCCAGAATCTGGAAATAACCTAGATATCCCCCAACCAAAGAATAAATAAAGAAATTGTGTTACATTTGCACAGTGGAGTATTACTCAGCTGTTAAAAACAAGGACATCATGAAATCTGCCTGCACATGGGTGGAACTAGACGAAATCATCCTGAGGGAAGTAACCCAGACCCACAAAGAGTAACATGGCATATACTCACTTATAAGTTGATATTAGCTGTTAAGTAAAGGATAATCATGCTGCAATCCACAGATCCAGAGAGGCTAAGTAACAGGAAAGGATCAAACTGGGTTACATGGATCTCCCTGGAAAAGGAAATAGAATAGATTTTGTGAGTGGACTGGGGGCAGGTGGGTAACGTATGGAGGGAGAGAGTACTGGGAGATACTGGGACTGGGACTGGGACTGGGAGGACTGGGAACAAGGCCTACCTCTGAGCAGGAACAAGGCCTGTTGCTAACTAGGGCACACATGCATAGCTGGGCTTCCACATAAGGCCAAAATGGGACCTGCCAGGACTCCCGGAGACTGATGATGCCACATCGCGTGATGAGACACAAGCAAATGAGGAAGAGCCACGGCAACAGCTTGCAGGCCAGCAACCAATGGGACACTGGGCAGGGGATATGAAGGAGTAAGTACCCTCTTCCTGGAATAAAGAAGTATGCTTTTGCCTCTTGCTTGACTCTCAGGGTCTGTATCTTCGACTTTGCACCATCTCACCTCCACCCCCAAGAGTCCAATCTGGGGTCTCAGAAACAAGATACAACTGGAATTGAGGGACAGTTTGAGGGCAAAGTGAAAACCTAGTGCAATGGAAACTCCAAGGAATCTATTAGTGTGACCCTGGCTAAGATGCCTGGTAATGGGGGTTATAAAGCCAGAACCAGGCAAGACTTCCAAAGGAAGCTTCGAGACACCAACCCAGCCACAAAGCCTTTGACCTATAGTTTGTTCTGCCAGCATGATGTGTTGGGGTAAAAGTGGCACAGAAATTGTGGGAGTGGCCAACCAATGACTGGCCCAGCTTGAGACCCATACCATGAGGGGGAGTCCACTCCTAATATTGCCTGGAGGACCAAAAACCAGAGGTGGGATGACCCAGTGACCTAGGACAGAACCAAACATGACTTAATTTTTATTTTTACTTATGACATGTGCATGTGTCTCTGTGAAGATGCCCACTGAAGCCAAAATAGGACACGTGACTGCTGGGAGCTAGAGTCACTGACAATTTAAGCTGCCTGATGTGGGTGAGTGCTGAGAAGTGCCATTTTCCCACCACTTTCTTAACTTCTGTTTCAGGCAATTTCCTCTTGCTAGCTAATGCTACTGATTTTTGTATGTTGATTTTGTACTTAGTGAAGTGATTCATTAGCACTAGTAGAAAAAGTAAACTCTGTAAAAGGTTGGTTTCCCTGACTACCACAACATTTAGGTCAAATTTCCCCCCCAAAAAATGGGTCTAGAAATCAGGAGTTTGAATGAGCACTAAGTTTAATGTGATATAGCATTTGAGGAGTAAAAGCTAGGCTAGTGCCCCAAACCATGTGTGCTTGGTGAACACTGCTTGGGGGATGTGAATAAAATAACTGCCATCCAATTGATTGGGTAGCTTCACGGATGGCTCCTCCAATTGGAGACACAGGATGTTGTGAGCCACTGTGGGGGTGCTGAGCCATCTTTCCTGCACTAAACACATTGCTGAATTTGCCACTACGTATGTAGGGATGCAGAAACCAGAGTCATAGTGTGAGTCCCTGAGCCCAGCTGCAGTTACCTGTAACTTCCTGTCCTCTGGCCCTGTTGCTAAAACGTCTCAGTGTCACTTTTACAAGGACGCATAGAAGGAACCAGCACCTTGGTGGAAGATGTGCTATTTGCACCACGTGGGACTCAGATCAGAACAGTAATTGCCTGCTATGTTCCATGTCCAGTGCTTCAGTAAAAGAAATCAAATTTGTCTGTTCAAGTTGAAGAGGTTTAGACAACTCTAAAATATGTACTTTAAAAAAACATAATATCATTAGTTTTGGAGGATGCATACAATGTATTTGATCATATTGACTTCCTAGCCTCAACTTCTCCTAGACCTACACCCCCAACTGCTTCCTCTTTTTTTTTTTTTAAATAGTCTATTGATTGCAATTTGTACAACCAATATATGCCCTACATGGGCATCGCACTGGAGCACTATCAACCAAGTGTGAGCCACACCCAGAAAGAAAACTGACACCCTCTCTTTCAGAAGCCATCAGCTGTCTACAGCACCTCAATTAGGAATGGGGGCTCACGAGCTCCCCCGCCCCATGCTCCAGTCTTGACAGGCTTGGTCTTGTACATAGCTGCTGTATGTTCCTAGATGCCCCTTGAGAGACTGAACACTATATAGATTCTTATTCTCTGCACTTTGACCCCAGCAGTGAGGTAGTGAGTTGTTCACCATCCACTGCACAGAGAATGTTCTCTGTCGAAGCCTGGCAGCTGCACCCATCTACTGATGCAAAGATACCCTCAAATGCATATGATTTTAATTTGCTCTTTTATAAATTAGAAAAACAATGCATGTATATTGAAAAGGGCCTTAATGACAAGGAATATATAAAAGAATAAAATAAACACCAAGTGTAACGTCTTCTTGCATCGTTATGGCCTGAATGCATTGCCGTCTTACTTTGGCAGAATGTGCATCTGTTACACAGCTCAAAAGCTGCAGAGCTCAGCAAGCTTCGCCTACCTCATGAAAAGGATCCAATGAATTATTCTAAATAGCTGAATAATACTGTCACATGGATATACCATAATTACCTTCTTATTCTCCTATTGGACATGAATATTATTGCCAGAGTCTCATTATAACAAATAATGTCTGTTTGAGCATCCTTACCTATACCTAATTTTTTTCATTGTGGTTGTTTCCTTATGATAAATTCCGGAAGTGGAATTACTACATCAATAAGTAGAAGAGTATTTCTTAATCTAGGGAAATATATGGCAAGCAGCTTTCTGGAAAGTTCGTAAGATGTTATCCACCTATAGAGGTTACAATAGTATCTGTGATGGCATTGTCTTATTCCCCCTTCTCTTAATTGGAATCATTCTTCCTCAGAAATAAGGAAGAATTCTAAAAATTGAGAAGGCAAAAGGCACTGTCCATCTCTGGACAATGAAAGCCCAGCTGGCATGTTTCCATGTTCTTTGAAGACCGAGTTCCCCAAAAGGGTCTCTAAGGGGGGGGGGGTTCTTTGGCCCTTGTTCACACTTCCATAAGTAGGAAGAGAATGACAGACTTGGGGAAGACAAAATTAAATTCTCATTCTGATATCATAGTTTTTCCAAATCCTGAAGGACACTTCAAGTAGGTTCTTTCAAATGAGGTATACATGCTAGGACAAGCTGTGTGATCAACCACTGATGGCTGTAGGCTTAGCAGAGCAGAAAGCCCCTCTTCCAGATGGATTGAGAAGGAAATAAAATCCTTCCAGTTCTCCAACTGGGTGCTCAAAGGTCCCTGATCTTAGTTTCCACCAGATGCTGGTGTCCATTTCCAAACTCAGTTTCTTGCTCTAGCCTCCATCATCTTGAGAGTGCTCAGAGATGAGATGAAAGGTGTGGGTCCAGGGTGCGGAGATATACTGTAGTGGCTCACTCTAGGAAGTGGACTCTAGGTTAGAACCATTGCAGGCCAAAGGAACAGACACAGGAAATAGGTGCATACACGTGCAATGAAAGTTTGCCCTTAAACAAGACTGAAGGTTAAGTAAGTCATCTGCAAGAAAATAGAAGCAACTGGAAAGAATCACCAAGGTAATTAAACCAATTTCTGACAAACAGTGTGCATTTTTGAGCCTTAGATCTTATAGAAATCATAGTAGTATATATGGCATGAAAGTCAAAATGGAACTGAGGGAGCAAAAGGGACAAATTGAAAAAGGAAGAGGAAAAACAGTGGAGAAATGGGATGGGATAAAATTCCTCAACATACACTATATGCCTCTATGGCCATGTCTAAATGTAAGATTAAATTAGCAAACCCAACTAGAAAGAATATTCTCAACTGGCAGTCTGTGCTTTCCTAACAGATCTGTAACTTTCTAACTGAGCTATCCTGGCATTCTGACACTTCATTCAAGCCTTGGAAGGACATCTCAGCCTGAAGTCTTCATCAGCCTCCAGAGAGCACAGAGTGCCAGCTGTGGGAAGACCCAGATCTAAGCCAGGTTGAGACCAAGCCTAGAATCTGTGCATTTTCCTGTGTCTCCAACGGTCTAATGAGCAGTGATAGAACACATGGCCAGTGGTAGCCAATAAGACGTGGGGCGATGGCGACTCCGACTCTCCTTTCTTCTATCACAGTGACCTGCTAGTGCATCTTATTTAGTGAGTTCCAATTTGTATTTCATTGTGTTAAGCTACTGAAGTGAAGTCACTATTGAATTGTCTTTACCTTTCATCATTATTAAAGAATAAAGTAAATTGTCTAGACGTGTCAATAACAAAATCGTTCTATGAGCTCTTTTCTTTATTGACTTTGGCATGGGCTTGGTGCCTTAATATTGAGGTGTGTGTGTGGCTTATTCTAGTATATGGCTTAAGCCAACATCACAGTGTCTGCTTTGGTAACTGACAGGAGTAGCATCTATGAGCTAAGATGGGTGGAGGTGGGACTTACTGGGTCCTGAGTTTTACAATCTTGGGCTCAAATGTAATAGATTGTGACTACATGACTATCTTTTGACATCTTCATGTAGAAGCTGGGACTAAACTATCTCTTTCATCACAGACTTGTGAGGAACACATGACACTCTCCATAAGGAGCATTTGATACAGTGCCATGAACCACAGTACTTTCCAGATAAGGAAGCTGAGTCTCAGAAAGGCAAAGGGAAGTTTCCACATTACAGCGCATGACTCGCAGACAGTGGTTGGGAAGGTAGCACCAAATGGATTCCAGGACTGGCCGTGCCTACTCCAGTTTCTTTCCCTGAAGGGCTCTGGGCATCTTACAGAGCTGATGTTCATGCCCACACTGCAGCACAGGGATTGTACATGCTGCTCGCCTGTTCATAAGGTGAGTGGGTCTTTGCTTCTCCTTGGAGCCAAGAGAAAGGGCGTGCAGAGTTGACAGGGCTTTGTTGTCATTGAGGAGACTGGAAATAACCAAGCCGGAGTGTCTTAGAGCCCTTTTGTGTCAGTCAATGAGAAGCTTCGCAGGCGCTCCTGGGACCCAGTCAAGATAACAGAAAGTCAGCCCTTAGACATCTTTGTGCAGAGTATGCTTTCCTCCACTGAAGCTTCATTTGTGTGAGCCCAAATCACGGGCTGTGAGAGTCCAGGCTGGTGAAAGAGATCAATGTTTCTGTAGGAAGTACAGGTGGCATTTCCCAAAGGCTGTCTTTGTTGGATGAGCCCTCATTGAATACGAAGAGAGGGACTGTGATAAGCAAATGGTTTCTGGGGACAGGCTGTGTGACATGAAGATAAAGAGGAAGCCTTCTGAACAGCTTCTTGGCATCGTGCTGTGAGAATGGTCTCTGCAGTGCTGGATAAGAAAGGTGGAGATGGAGTGGAGAGAATGTGACTTCTTCGCAGGATGTTGCCTCATGGGAAACTCTCTAAAAGGCATCATTCACACCTCAGCATTGTTGTGTCCTTGTCAGTCACCTTCCTGTCATTCACCACTATCGTGGGTACCACTTAGGGAGCATTCACATTATGCTGCGATTTCCCAACCCATATCAGCCCAAAACCTCACATGTGTCTTGAACACATGGACCGACTTTCTTGTCATTACTCCCCAGATAATGCTGTATACCCAGTACTTCCATAGTATTTGCATTATAGCAGTTGTGAGTCATCTGGATACAATTCACAGTATACGGGAGGATGTGTGCACATTCTATGCAAATGCTACATCATTCTAGAAAAGACACATAAGTATCTGCAGGCTTTCATGCCCGGGGGGGGGGGGGGGAGGGGGGGAGTGTGTCTGAGAACCAAACTCTACATTTCCCAAAGGTAGATGAGCATGGCACCAGATGGAATTTACGATCTTGGTGACCTAACCATGCTTATACTGACACTGAAGAGGGGACGCTGCAGATCAAGGGAATCAAGGCCACCCAGCATGGCTCTGTGCTCCAAAAGCCATCATGGGCACTCCATCGTTTTATCACTTCCACAAATAATTCTGCCAGGAAAGACATTTACGCATGCCGTTCTCCCTGTCTGTAAAGCTGTCTGCTTTAGGTCAGCTAACTCTTATCCATCCCTGGGATCTTAATTACTTGCCCCAGCCCAGTGAACTCTCCCTATTATATATTTCACAGCACAGGGTTCCCTCCATCTGCAGAACATAGCTCTAGTGTCATTTTTCTCCTGCCACTGTCATAGCAAGGAGGCTCGTTCAGACACAGTTAAGGTAGTATTCACCTCACCAAAGCATCTCTGATCAACAGGGTACCTGGAACCTCATAGACCTCGAGTTACAAAGTCCAGAGAACCTAATCGGAGAGACTTCCCCCAAGATCACACAGCCAGGAAGAAGCCACGTTGGGACTCACGTCTTCATGTCTTCATGACTCTGATGCTTCCCTCTCTTCTCCTGGCCTCCTCACCCTCTATGGCAAAAAGCAGGAAGTTCTGAGTAGGTCTCTCCAAAGATCCTGGTCAGAGGTGGGTGGCCTCGGCTTCACACTGAGGAGGCAGAGCTGTGAGAAAAGGAGAAAACAGAGTTACTATCCTGAGAGAGAAGATGCTGGGTTGAGGTGCCTTTTCAGGTCATTTCCTGGGGATCAAGGCTTCTGACCTCCACACTGAGGAAAGTGGCACACTGGATATAATGCCGCCTGCGAACTGCCTCTCTGGCCTTCAGAAGAGTGGCAAGTTGTAGGAGAGAGCCTTTAAATGGGGTCACAAGGAGACATCAGAGATGGCGTTCTGCTGAAAGCCAGGCCGTGACTGCCACGCCTCCGTTTGTAAGAAGAAAGGCTGTTATTCAGTTCCGCAAAACTCTGTTCACTTTCTTGATGCCTGCAGGGTACTGTGAAAAACACAGTGGCTTTAAGGGAAGAAAGCCCTACGCTTGGCCTCAGATATTCTGCCTATGAACTGTGTGACCTTCGGCAAGTTGTGAAACCTCCCTGTGGTCCATTTCCTTGGTGGCCTCGTGAAAAGATCCATGCCTGTTAATCGCAGTATTAGGGACCATTCAATGAGACTAAGAACTTAATTTCCTTTTTTGCTGTAATGAAGACCATCCTAGGCAAGTGCTTTACCACTCCAAATGATCCTAGCCAGAGATTTTTAAAAATATCTTTTATTATGCATGTTGTAAGTAGGTGTGTGTGTGTGTGTGTGTGTGTGTGTGTGTGTTCTTGTGTGTGTATCTCAGAGTAAATGTGGAAGCCACAGGGCAAGCTAGGGGGTTGGTCTCCATCTTTCACTTTTTTCAGACAGGGTCTCTCTTGTCAGTCCGTACTTTTCCCATAATGCTTTCTGGCCTTTGAGCATCTGTGGACTATTCTGTGTTTGCCTCCACTCACCCAAGGAGTGCTGGGATTACAGGAACATCTCCAACTGATTGATCTACCTTATATGTGTTCTCAGGACCCAAATTCAGATCTCATGGTTGCAGGGCAGGTGCCTTGTCTACTAGACTATGTCCCCAGCACAAGACAGTACATTTTAAAACACCCAGTAGAAAACTTGTCTTCAAGAAAAACCCTATGGAAATCTGAGTCCTCATTGTGGAAAACAGAGTCTTCGCTGTCTTTCGGGATATGTGTTGATGGTGACAGCAGGCTACCCGAGGAGGAGCGGAATCAAGAGCGAGGGGGCTTGGACACCCCAAAGAGGGATCCCATGATCATCTTGCATGCATGCTTGCTGAACATCTCTCAGCTGTTGTATATCATGGGGTTGACGTCTGGGAACAACTACTCCATAATGCAGTGTGAGTGAACAGGAAATGTGCCCATGACACACTTCCCAGGACTTCCCAGTAAAGGTGATTGATTAGTGTCTCCAGACTCCTGGGTTAGAGAACAGCTGATCACTCAGCTCTGCTGGGTTGAGAGACTCAGGACACTAGTAACTTGCACCTCTGAGTGTGTCTATGAGGACATGTCTGAGGGTTGTATGCGATCATTCTCCCTTAAAGGTCACTAGAGAACACGGTTTTGCCTTGTACATGAGCATCCAAAACCAGCTCAGTCTTGATTGTCCCTTCTAATTTTCTTTTTTTATATTTTATTAATTTATTCATATTACATCTCAATGGTTATCCCATCCCTTGTATCCTCCCATTCCTCCCTCCCTCCCATCCCATCTAATTTTCATACCCAGATATGTTATGAATGTACAAGAATAGAAGTTGTCTAAATTTGATCATTACCAGGAGCAGGGAAATGCATATTATTGCTCAAAGACAGGAGTATATGTAACCTGATGCAGCTGAGGGCAAAGGAGTTCGGAGGTGCATTGTTTGGAGGAGGGTACAGGGGTAGAGAGCCTGTCATGCATGTGTGTGTGTGCATGCATGTGTGTGAGTGCATGCATGTGTGTATGTGAGTGTGTGTGTGTGCGTGTGACCATGTGTGTCTGTGAGCATGCGCATGTGTGCAGTGCATTAAGGTCAAGGAGCTAGGCTTCCAAGAGGAGGGAGAGGCATGCATAACCCAAAATAAAATGTGGGTCCCAGGCCACTAATTGTCTCCTGTGCTTGTCTGGCACATGACTCATCGATGATGTAATCCACTGAAGAAGTAGGATTTTGAACAGACTGCTGAGAGGCAGTGGCTCTGTGGAAAGTCGGGTCTAGCTGGAGGAAGGAGGTCAGTGAGGATGTGGCTGTATCTTACCCTGGCTCCTTTTTTCTTGCTGCTCTCTGCTTCCGGTCTATCATGAGCTGAACAGATCTGTCCCACCATGCCCCCACTGCCACGGCAAAGCAAACAAAGAGCAAATGTAAGCCTTCCTCTTTTAAGTTGTTTCCACAGGAACGTTGACCAGTGAGTCAAAGGTGCAGTTGCTCCGTGGGGATGATGGTGGGAAAAGGCAGCAGTCAAGGCCTATGTACTCACCATAAGCCAGATACTGATTAATATAGAGAGACTGGGAGGGGGTCCTGAGCTCAGCCCTCAGCATCACAGAGAAAGCTAAGCATGCCAGTGCATGCTGGTAATCCCTGATCTGGAGAGACAGGGTCAGGTGCGTCCCTGGAACTTACTAACCAGTAAGAGACCAACCAAACAAGACAGGCAGCTCCAGAGAACTTAGACCTGACATTGACCCCTGGCCTCCACGTGCGTGTGTGCACAGACAGACAATATCTATACACAAAGTGCTATCATCTCAGACAAAATGGTTAAGTACTCCTTTCATTTCTACTTTGCAAATATGAAGACCAAGGCTCAGAGAAGGCGGCCTGCTTGCCTAAGATCACACAGCTGGAACTAAGATTGGGATCAGGCAGTCTAATTCCACAGCCTCTGCTGTGTTCCAAAGCTTCTGCCACTGAGAGCCCAGAGATACGGGTAAGACGCTCAACCGCAGAGCAAGACTTGCGAGAGCGGTTAAGATAAATTACTCTCAGTAAAGCAATTAGTTCAGGATCTACACAGAGGTTCACAACAGCATGAGACAGCTCTGAGCCTGCGGATGCTGTCCATCCTGAGCACAGATGCTTTCCACAAACAGAGGGTAGTGCCTGGCGCTCAGAGCTGGGCCCTTGCTTCTGGATGTTATAGTAAGCAGAACACATCCCATGACTTCATCAGAGCAGGTTCAAAGAAGGCAAAGAACATTTGTCAGGTTTTAGAGTCTCTAAGGCGTGCCCCATGCTGTGGCCATCAGATGCCTAAGTCCTAGGCCGAGATGCAAAAGTCTCTGGCAACACTGACTACCATCCCCCTGCACCTTAGAACAAAGAAAGTGAGGGGACAGACTTCTGTGACATGTACGCTGGTGGCCTTTGCTCATCCTGTGACTGGTTTGAAGATTTGAGTGGTCTTTGAAGAGGTGGATTATTTTAAATTTACCATTCAGTGGATTGGTCCATTGGGGAAGACGCTTGTCACAGCAAGGCATCCTACATTGATTACTTTGGGCAGTAGAAAGAACAAAGAAACCTCATCACACAGATGCCCACATAGCCAGGTCCTCCTGGCGGACAGCACAGCTGCAGTGGATCTCATGACGGACATACAGCAACTGCAGATTTATTGTGATGGACAGAACAGCTACAGCAGATTTAGTTTTCTCCCTTGCCTCATTTCTAATTCTTTCTCTCTCTCTCTCTCTCTCTCTCTCTCTCTCTCTCTCTCTCTCTCTCTCTCTCTCTCTCTCTCTCTTTTTTTTTTTAATTAACACACCTGTCTGCTTTAAGCAGTTTCTGGTCTCTTTCATGCCATCATCTGAATTTTGATACTTGCTCATCTGTCACAGGGCTTTGCGATGCCGGGGAGGACATGCTCTGTCAGTATGTGCCCCTCTGGATTAAAAGAAAAGGCCCGGGTCCAGGAGGAAGTGGAGGCCTAGCTAACAGTAGTGTATGTACTGCCCGGGTGCTCCAAGACAGCTATTCAGTGTTGCTGGCTTTGTTTCCCAGCTGGTCCAGATTGCCCCTCCTCCCTCCCCCATCACGTAGAAGCGCTTATGTGGTCCAGGCAGTAGGTAGAAGAGAATCTAGGACATAAATACAAACAAATATGTATGCTCTTCTCACAAAGCTACTCCAGGAAAACTTGGTTTTGTATATGTGCGTGTGTGTATTCTTCATGTATGTGCAGGTACATACATGTGTGGGTACGTGTGTGTGTGTGTGTGTGTGTCTGTGTGTGTGTGTGTGCATATGTGAAGAGCCAAAAGGATAACTTCAGGTGGCATTCCTCAAGTGGTGTCCACTTTTCTTTTGAGATAACATTTCTCACTGATCTGGAACTAGTAAGTAGGCTGGGTTGGCCAGCCACTGCGCCCCAGTGATTCGTCTGCCCCTGTCTCCCCAGAATTGGGATTACAGACATACAGCACCATACCCAGATTTTCTACATGAGTTTTATAGATTGAGCTCAGATCAATCTTATTAACAGAGCCATCTCCCCGGCCTCAGACTCACTTAGTTTTTAAATACAGGAAGGAATGGAATTTCCCCACAACATCACACTGTCAAGGAACAAGACACCAGAGACAAGAAATGCAGAGGATAGCAACCCAGGAGCTTTCCTTTCTATTTTCTTTTTTTAAAATGTCTTTATTTGTATTTTATGAGCAGTGATATTTTGCCCACAGGTTTGTCTGTGTGGGAGTATCAGGCCCCCTGGAACTGGAGTTACAGCCAGCTGTGAGATGCCATGTGGGTGCTGGGAATTGAACCCATGTCCTCTGGAAGAGCAGCCAATGCTCTTAACCACTGAGCCATCACTCCAGCCCCTCATTTCTATTTCCACGAGAGTCCCATAGGTGCTCATGGTGTTGCTGAAAGTAAATTGCCATCAATAGTTATTTATTATCTGCCCAGCTCTGGCCTGAGCACAGCCTTATGGGTCCTCAACATGCCAGGACAGGGACAGCTCCCAAGAAATAGGTGTTAATCTATTACTTGAGCTGATAACTCTGGTGGTTAAAATCCAGGCTGTACGGAGCGGTAAGAATGTGAATTTCACAAGTTTCCTCAATCACCTCCCCCAGTAACTACAGCTGAAGGGTACTGCTGAGCCCTGGAGATTTTGCGATGTCTCTCCGTCACCAATCCCCACAAACTAGACTCTTGCTTTTGGTTTCTAAAGATTGAAAAAAAAAAAAAAAGAGCCATGGAAATGTCTGGTCCTTCTGGGAAGCTGAGAATGCCAATGCTGACTGCTCACTGGGGATCCTGGGGTGGAGGTGGAGGCTGTTTTCAGAGTGGGATTCACAGGCTAGAGAAAGGAGCTGGCAGCAGAAGAGAAGAAGGTGTCAGCTTCTGTATTGCACAGGCTGAGATGGGCCCATCAGTCTCGGTTCCTCTTCTTTCTGAACACAGAGTCCGTCTCCAAGCCTCCCTTCTGCATGGCCAGCGTTGCCGTGAGACTGAGGTCTTACCTGAGGAAGCAGGCATTATTTCCAGGCAATATCTAACACCTTTATGCACGTGCCTCCACTGTCTGCCCCTTGCCCATCTGAGTTGTACCGTTGCGTTATGACTTCAAAACACCAGGAGGGAGAGAGGAGAGGGCAAATGTGAGGCCCTGCTTCTAACCCCGTGTCTGCCTGATTCTCCACAGCATAGGGGGCTCTTGTTTCCTCCTGAAAAAGTCCTCAACAGAGAGGGTTGAATTAAAAGACAGGTATCACGACAAGGCCAGTTTTAAGATCAGTTTCACTGAAGTGTGACTGACATGCCAAAACCTATGGGTGCTACTTAATATGCACAATTTGAAAGTTTGCCTGGAGGTGTCCACTTTGGATGTGACTGCCACAACAGGACACCTACATGGCTCTCATCTCTTAAGTTTCCTTGCAGGGTATAAGCACCCTGTGTTCAGATCCTCAATCTACAAGTACGTTTCTAGGCACGGCGGCATACATCTGTAGCGCCAGCAATTGGGGAAACAGAGGCAGGAGGGTCCCAGAAACACAGTGACCAGTCAGCCTAGCTCAATCAGTGAGCTTCCAGGTAAGAGACATTGTCTGAAAAAACTCACTGGACAGTGATTAAAGTGGGTACGAAACATCAACTGGGGGCCTCCACATAAGCATATACATAGGAGCACCCGAGAGCGCTTGCATAGGCGCGAACGCACGCATGCACACATGCACGCGCACACACACACACACACACACACACACACACACACACACACATAATTTTTAAACTTTCCATGTATCCCATATGGGCAGCAAACTCTGGACCCCGCCCCCTCAGTGACTCTTTCACTCAGCGCAATAATTTTAGCTCCAGGTGACTGGCACAGCAGACTGGCAGCTCTCGTTCACTTCGCACAACTGAAGTTTTAGACCCTTTGAATAGCAAGCACCCTTTCCAACCACGTCTAGCTCCTGGCTCCTATGTAACTACATTAGATAGCTCGTGTAAGCTTTAGTCTTCGGGTTACGTCCTCACAGCTGTTAGAAGGCTATTATCAAAACAAAGGAGAAAAAAGGGGGGTAGCTAGAACATGGACACCCCTCAGCATATTAATGACGCAGCTGCTGCTGCAGAAACAATGTGAAGGTTTCTCAAGGAGTTTAAAATAAAACTACCCTGTGATCCAGCCAGTCCCCTTCTTGGCACACATATGGAAACACTGAAATCAGTATCATGAAGAGACAGCTGCACATGATGCTCATTGTAGCATTGTTCTCTGCAGCCAGCTGTAGGAACGACCCAATGGGCATTCACGGATGACTGACAGAGGGTGGAGTAGATGGTATAGCAGGTACTATTTGAACTAAAACGTACTATTTGGGTGATGCCAGTGAGCTTGGAAGATATTGTGACAAATGAGTCCTTCTCAGAAGAACTGCAACTGCTGGAAGAGGCTGCCATGATGGTTATATACTTGGGGTCTGGGTGAAATGCCTGGGTTCAAACCTGCCGGCCCAGTCCTTAGCCATGTGACATCTGGGAAAGTCTCTATGCGTCTATTGATTTTCTTGAAATAAAATTAATGTTTCTCCGCACGAAATACTAGCCACTGCAGTAAGAAACCTCTCTCAGCATAAAATGATAGTTTTGCGTACGTGATCTCAAGAAGCAATGGTGATCTATCTGTCCAAGATCAAAGCAATACAGTGGTCCAACATGGAAGTGGGAGAGGCTCCGAAGGTCCATCCCTCCTGGAGGAGCTCTGGGTAAGTGGGAGGGGCCACAGAGGTCCACCTCTTAAGGAGGAGCTCTTGGGAACCTATGGTTGCTGGGGGAGAGATTCGCTTGGGAGGTGTGGCCTTTGACAGGTTCTTGTGTCCCAGGGGATCACCTCACAGCCACCCTCATCTGAGCAGCATTCATTTGATTCAATGTGGTTGCCAGTAAATAGATAATATGAAAAAGGCATGAAGTTTAGAGGGAGGTGCAATGGCGGTTCGCGGAAGGCTTTGAAAGGGATACTTTGGATACATAAAAATGTCAAAGGAGAAAATAAAATTAAAATATAAAGAGAGGATTAATCACTGTCTCACAGGGAATATGACATTTAGCTGAGACAGAAAGGTAAAGCATTCTTGTAATCTCTACGTCACTGTGCACATCTGCTAGTATTCATAAATGTTCTTTGGTGGAGGACAGGATTCTCTCTCTCTCTCTCTCTCTCTCTCTCTCTCACACACACACATACACACACACACACACACACACACACACACACACACACACATACACGTATCCTATGGTTATTTATTCATTCTATCCTAGTGGTAGGAGGTAAGAAAAAGCCTGGAATGTGGCTCAACTGGTAGAGGACCTGCCCAGCAGACCCAAGGCCTGAGTTTGACTCTTAGCACTACATAAGCCCAGTGCCGTGGAGGTGAAGGCGGGAGGCTCAGCAATTCAAAAGCAATCTTGGCTACACAGTGAATCTGAGACTAGCCTGTGCTACATGAGGCCATGCCTCGTAAGGAGAAAGAAACAACCCTTTGAGAGGATGAAGCTGGGTGTAGTATCACACGTCTATAATTTCAGCATTTACAAAGTAGAGGCGGGAGTGAGGGAGTTCATCCTCAGCTACATAGGGAGTTTGAGACCAGGCTGGGCTATGTGAGATTTAGTGGAAAGAAAGAAAGCGTCCCTGTGGACACTGACCCCAAAGACTGGGCCTCAAAACATGAATGAGGTGATCCCAGACTGACTGGCTGAAGGAGTGGAACTGGAGCAGGAGTTAATGTGTACCTGCTTTCCCTCCATAGCCATGCTAAATCCTTCATACACTCACTAGCTCACCAAAGCCTTAAGCATACCTCTGTTTATGTATTTATTTACTTATTTTACAAAGCTTACCTGGTGCCACACATCAAGGAAGGAACTGAAGTGAAAAAGCAGTCATAGGGTCTGAGCCGGAGCCCTGGGCAATCACAGTGCCACAGGGAGGAAACTCAGAGCAGAGGGTGCCATAAAAGGAGAGAAGGGTTGCCCCGCTAAGCCAGCGAAGGCAAAGCTGATGAGCAAACAGAGGTGGAGGAAAACGTAAAGACAGGATAAAGAAAAGCCATCCGGTCTGTTTAATTCATCAGGCACATTGCAGCGGACTGCAGGATGCAAGGACGGACTGCAGATTGGCCACAAACTAGGTGAAGCCCCTTGCAGGACAGGGTGAACAAGTCAGAACGACCAATCTCAGTGTTGTAAAACCAAATAAGGAGACACCCACCCAAAGAAACCCCAGAGGCCCAGTTAGTGCATTTCTCTCCGGAGACGCAAAAGAAAGTTTTATAGTTCTTTTGGAGTAAGAATCTACTTCAAAAACAACAACAAAAACAACCTCCATGGTTAAGAGGAATTTACATGTATAATTCTGACACTTGTAATTCAGACATGGCTGTACAGACATATTGGTCCATAAAGAAAAGAATCATCTAGTAACTTCAAGCTGGGCTCCTATTCTCCCACCCCAAACTCAGTGTCTTAGAATAACCTTTTTAAAAACTCATCGCCTTATAACTGACTGGTTTTTTTTCTTGGTTGTTGTTGTTGTTACATTTGTTCCTTGACATTTTCACACAGGTCAACCTTCCCTCCTCCCTGCAACCCCTCTTCCATACTCATGTCTTTACTGTCTTGTGGGCCACTGGCCTTAGGCAGAGCTAACTGTGCAACCGTGGGCTGGAACTAGCCATGGGCTCAGCAGTGGGTACACAACTGAGCATGTACTCCCTGGCCTCAAGTTCTAGCAGCAGTTCAGCATGGAGGAGCAGGTGCTCAGGGAAATCCCCCTGCCTCAGCTGCCCAAGTGTTGAGATTACAGGCATGCACCACCACATCCATCTCCACGGGGGCTCAGGAAGCAGTGTGCCCTAAACCTCCCATGCTTACATTCTTTCCCCCAAGTCTGTGGTGGTGTCAATATGCTATCTTTCCTTGGACAAACTCCATATACTGTTTTTGAAATTTTGCATGGTGTGGGGGCTCTCCGGATTCTCCATATTTTTTGCAGTAGCACTCATCAAAAGTTCAGACAGATGTCCCGGGGTCTTAGCGGTGCTTATGCCAAGAAAAGAGAGATGCTGGATTTCTTGACCCTTGTGTCTCAATAGCTTCTTTGTGTCCTGGTTGGCAAGTAGAAGCCTTTAAGCTTAGATACATCACCACAGAAGACTCAACCCCGTCCTTCCATGTTCATTCCTTAACACTGATGCAGTGAATCCTACAGAGTTCCCGAACTATGTGCCACCTGCCACGGAGCTGAGCAAAAGAAAACAGTGTAACAGTTAATAACTAACGAAAGGAAGGAGTGCCATAAACAGATGTGCTGGTCCATTGCCCCTGTGATAAGGGAAGGACAACACCCACCTGGCACCCTGAGCACGGCTTCCTCCACTACAGGATGAATGCCTTCACCTCAGCCTTCCTACTCTGCAGCCGTGGAGTGCAGCCTGGGTGGAGCTGAGATGCTGAGCCCATTTCAAATGTGAGTTATGTCAGTTCATGGACCGTACTTTAAGAAGGTGATACATAAGCTGGGCCTGTAGAGTGGACGGCATGTTCTCTTTCCCTGAGTGCGTCTCTTCAGCATTGCATTTGAAGAAAACCCTAGCAGATGAAGGAGAATTGCTTAGAGGTTTATGGTAGGATGGGCAAACAAGAAAGATAATTTCCACCTTTCACAAATCTCCATAAAGTCCTTATGCTAAGTGACTCTTGAGATAGAGAATTTGTGGAGCCCAGGTCAATTAGCCTTCATTTTAAGGCTATTTGTTGATATTTATTAGATACCTACTGTAGGATGCATCTTACATGTTGGCCACACAGGTTGTTCACACAAATTTTTGCAACTTTCCAACCAACCTAGATAAGGTGGGGTTGATATCCATCATAACTAGAAGGCAAAATATCAACAAAACTAAGCTCTCACCCAATGCCACAGAAGTAGTGAGTGACAGGGCTGGCACTCAGTCACCTGCCCCACACTAGCTGGCTACAGAGCTGTACTCTTCATATGGTGTCTACTGACCAGTACCTTCACTCAAGCTTAACTCCAAGCTGCTAATTGGTTAAAAGAGCCAGGGCTGGGATAGATGCAGGCAAGCAAGGGGCTGGCTTCATCTTAATAACTAAAAATTGCTTGTTCTGCGGGGGTCTCATGCTGTGAAACCCTTCCCGTACCAATCACTAACTGGCAGCTTCATCTGAGATTTACCAGTAGCAAATGAGGAAGGAATAAAGTTGTGAAATTAGCTTAAGCAAGGTCACCCTGCCTCTTCTCGCTGTCTCTTTCTCATCACTCTCCATTTCTGCCTGGCTGTATCCTTTGCTGTTGACGTGTTGTCTTCCTGAAAGCTGTACCAAGAAGCCCTGCTCTGACTTTAAATGGATGTGAGGTCTGGTTCAGAATTTCCTCTTCACCCCAATGTTAGAAAGTTTATTGGAAACTGACTAAAATGGCTCATTTATTAAGAGGTTCATGACAGCAAATCAAACTGTTGGAAATGATTCAAAAGAACAGATTCCAGGCTGAAATTGACCCTCCATCAGAAAGAGTCCCTTACTTAAGCCAGTGCTCCCTGGACCAGCCTTGGGCAAAGGAAGCTGGTAATTTAATAAGCTCTTCAGACTGTGAAAAGTGGTCATTTTTCATCATGCCTTCAAGGACACCATTTTTCTGGCAGGTCTCCAATGGCCTTTATCAGTGGTCAGGAACCACCAAGGAAGGAGCACATTGCAAAGTGCTAAGGCAAGGCATGGTGTGTGCACAGAACGCTCTCCTCTGCATCCTTCACCTCACTCATGTCAGGGGATCACCCTGAACTTCACCTTCCCGGTCTGTCAAGTAAGGTGAGATGTGGCTTCTCCTTCCACTTACTGTCCTGGGATTCTGAGTACTGCATGTGTGAGGCATGCCATGGCTTCCCAGACATTGAAGGGACTCAGCTGTGGAAAGTAGCAAGTTGGAGGCAGAGAGCATCAGTAGGAGGAGATGCAGGTTCCTCACGGCCTGCATCCTCGGCGCTCCATCATTTCAGGCACCGTTCTAGGCATTGTGCATATGTTATCTACTTTGCAGAAACATCCCTTACATACAGTCATGGTGTCATCTGCATTTTTCGTGGGAAAGAAGAACTGGCGTACCTAATAACATGAAGAGTAAACAGTCCCTTGGAGTATGAGATCAACCAGATAGCATAAAGGCTGTCTCATTAGCACCTATTACAACTGGATAAGCTATCTGTACCCTGCCAGGAGGATGAAGTGCCTGACTCTGGATTTATTCAGATCCATGTTGTCTGGTTAGAGGCCATGTGGGTGTCTGCACTGGCACCATCTATAAGCAAGGAGGACTTACTACAGAAGAGACCAACAGAAGCAAACTCCCCAGTCTCTGGACACCCTCTGAAGAGGCAGCTGCCTATGTTCAAGTCTGGACAGATCTAGAAGATGTCGGTGGCAGATAATGTCCAGAGTCCATTGTTTCCAGAAGTCTCCCTGAAACTATACACGAAGAGAAGAAGCAAAACCAGCAACAAGTGGCTCTTCAAGTGGCTCTTCAAACAGCTCTCCAGTATTCTATAAGAATTACTCCCCAGGAAGAGTCTGATATAGAGCAGCTTTAAGTAAAAATAGCTAATGGTAAAAACACACGACTACAAACCTCAACCTCCAGCAATAAAGATTGCTTTAATAAATTATGAATGTGTGCATAACATGGCATGCATGAACACTCACAGTAAAGTTGATGACAACCAAGGTATGCAAAATAGTGTAGCACAATGTAATTTTTAAAAAGAAAATCAGAATAAAAACATCAGGAAGCAAGAATGGTGGCTCTGGAGGTGGGATTCTTAGCTGATCTCCATATTATTCATTATGCAATTACTCGCCCAACACAGTGACTTTTGCTCCAGTCACTATATCTCAAACCGGACAACTGTCTCCATATCCACTGCTCATAGTTTGTCCTAAGTCACTTTCACCTTCCGTCTAAATAATTGCAATGATCCCACAACTGACTGGTGCTACAGACTCGCCATCCACTCCTACTCCTGCTCCTGTCTCACATACCAGCAAGAGCACTCTATAAAGCATGCTGCCTTCTAGATAATGTCTGAGGTGTGCAGCTTGTTACCCAGTTACCTGCTCTACGATCTCGCACTACATTGCAGCCGTGGAGAAACTGCCGTGGTCCTTCAGCCCTAGTCCATGCTCCCTGTTGGGTGTTTTTCTGCCCTCCTTCTCATCATATCTCAGCTACCACCCCCAAAGCCAAGTCAGTGACTCTCTCCACGGCTACCAAGCCTACACATTCCAGCTTGCACAATACTCAGACTCTGTTATAGTTATGCATGTTCCTGATACCCTGCACTGGGGCAGAGTGATGGCTCCATGTAACACCAGTGCACTCAGTAGGTAGCTCCTTGTAGTTCAGACCCAGCACCAGTGCACTCAGTAGGAAAACAATGATGTTGGCTCTGTTTCTTAACAATTAAACTTTATTATACAACCCAACTAGCTTATACTAAAGGGAAAAAAGGTTAAAGGGAAACAAGAGTCAACCTTTCGGTACCTGTTCCACGGGACGGGTCCCTAGGTCTCTCTGGCCTGCACGCTGGTCTGGCCTGTTCACTGATCCTTTTCCCGATACACTTGTGCTCAAGCCAGGTCTGAACCTGCTGCTCCTCTCTGTCCTCTCCGCCTGCCTGTCTCTCTTGTGCAAGGGATGGTCTCCCTTTCCCATTGAGGGTCGATTAGAAACACAATAGTCCAGGTGGAGTCCCTTAGTCCCCTTCCTGGATTCCAGGCCCAGGATGGCTCTACTCAGTCTATCTCAAGGTTAATCTCAGGGAGTATCCATGGTGTGTCCAAGGGCAAAGTCCGCCAATACTGCTTTCACCTGGACAAAGCTTACAATCCTTCCCACACAATGATAATTATTTGGTGAACTGGTGCATCAAATAATCAATTAAGAAGCTGGGTTGACATTAATAAATGGGACCTCATGAGGCTGAGAAGCTTCTGTAAGGCAGGAGACACTGTCAAGAGAACAAAGCGACAGCCTACAGACTGGGAAAAAATCTTCACCAACCCTACATCTGACAAAGGTCTAATATCCAAAATATATAAAGAACTCAAGAAATTAAACACCAAACCGAATAACCCAATTGAGAAATGGGGCTTGGAACTAAACAGAGAATTCTCAACAGAGGAGTATCAAATGGCTGAGAAACACTTAAAGAAATGCTCAACCTCCTTAGTCATCAGGGAAATGCAAATCAAAACAACTCTGAGATTCCATCTTACACCCATCAGAATGGCTAAGATCAAAAACTCAAGTGACACCACATGCTGGCGAGGATGTGGGGAGAGAGGAACACTCCTTCATTGCTGGTGGGAATGCAAACTAGTACAGCCACTTTGGAAATCTATCTGGTGCTATCTCAGAAAAATGGGAATAGGGCTTCCTCAAGACCCAGCTATCCCACTCCTTGGAATATACCCAGAAGATGCTCCAGCACACAACAAGAAACTTTGCTCAACCATGTTCATAGCAGCCTTATTCATAATAGCCAGAACATGGAAACAGCCTAAGTGTCCCTCAGTAGAAGAGTGGATAAAGAAACTGTGGTACATATACACTATGGAATACTACTCAGCTATTAAAAACAAGGAATTCCCGAAATTTGTAGATAAATGGATTGAGCTAGAAATGATCATAATGAGTGAGTTAACCCAGAAGCAGAAAGAATCAAATGGTATATACTCACTTATATCTGCATACTAGCCCAAGGGGCATGTCCCACGAAAGCCTTCACTTACCAGGAAACTGGGACAGAGGGGAAGGCATCCTATTGGGACTCTAAGTGAGAGACGCATGGGAGAATAGCAAAATAAAAGGATACAGAGGGTCCTAGAAATCTACAAGTAGAACAATATGATAGGCAGATTTGGGCCCAGGGGTCCCGCTCAAACTAAGGCACCAGCCAAGGACAATACAGGAGGTAAACTTTAAACCCCTTCCCAGATCTAGCCAATGGTCAGAATATTCTCCACAGTTGAGTGGAGAGTGTGATACGACTTTCTCATGTACTCTGGTGCCTCACATTTGACCATGTCCCCTGGAGGGGGAGATCTGGTGGCACTCAGAGGAAGGACAGCAAGTAGCCAAGAAGAGACTTGATACCCTATGAGAATATACAGGGGGACGTAATCCCCCTCAGGAACAGTCATAGGGGAGGGGAATAATGGGAAAATGGGGGGGGGGGGAGGAATGGGAGGATACAAGGGATGGGATAAACATTGAGATGTAACAAGAATAAATTAATAAAAAAAAAAGAAGAAGCTGGGTTGATAGAAATGGTAGCTAGATTTTCCCAGTTATGTGAAATGGAGATAAATACTTGAAGGAAGCTTAAACGAATCCTGTCTGTTATGTAAAAAAAGAAAGAAAGAAAGAAAGAAAGAAAGAAAGAAAGAAAGAAAGAAAGAAATATAAAAACAAAAACAAAATAAATGAAGAAAAAACATTCCCCCAGAAAAATCATTTAGTTTTTTTCCCCCTTGTGCTATAAGATTTAGCTCTTCTCTACCATGAAATGCATAGAAAGTACACTGAAAATGAAAATGTCAAAAACAAATCCCACTGAGATTCTGAGTCCAGTGAGGCCAGGAAGCCACATTAGGCAAATGCTCACAGGGAGCTTGTGCTTGTAACATGCAAAGTGAATGTGACTAAAGTGAGCAAGAGCCAGGGTACTACTTAGCACAAAGTGGGCCATCTAGAAATACAAATTCTCTACTAGTTCACTTTCCAGGCTTTTCCTAATTCTTTTCTTCTAGGGTCCCACGCCATCTCCTTCTTGATGCATTAGACAGAAGTAGACCCCAGACCCTACTTGCAGACAGAAACGCTTATTCCTCAAACAGACCCCAGGGCCAACCATCCTTACTGCTTATTAACGATATTATAGAGGCAGCTGGCCGACCACCTTAGGATGACAGGTCTATTTTCATATGGAAAAGAAAATTATAGAGCAGCATAAACATTTGCTAACGAGAAAGATGTTATTATAGCTTGTAAATTGCATTCAGATGTTCAGTAACACTGGAGTTAATGGATTCCCATGAGTTCTTCAGCAAGTGAACCCATCGCAAAAAGACCTTGTCTTATCCATTTTTATGCAAAAGGGGTTGCCCGGCCTCCCTGATCCAGCAGGAGATTATTCCAGGGGCGGGGGAGGGGGAGAGAATCCTGGGGCTGCAAGAGAGCATGGCTCCCTCTGCTTTTTCTGTCCCCACACTCTATGTCCTTACAGGGATGACAGAGAAAAAGGGCAGCCACTGTGAGTTGACATGTACTGTGTGCCGGGCAGTGTACCCCTCACCTCTCCTTTTATTCTCCCTGTACCTCACAGAGTGTTAGTCTCACAGTCTTTTCAGAAGTTAGGAAACTGAGCCACAGAAGGCACAGAACGTCATTCAAAGGGCCCATGAAAAATGATGAGGAGAAGTCGTGATGGCCTTGACTTGATCAGTGCAAACTGTACACACGTGCTGCAGCATCATGCTGGACTCCATCAATACATTTAATTAATACACTTTAAACAAAACACAAGAGGGGTTATTTAATTCCAGGAAGTCATGCGTAAATCCTAACAGCTTCTAAGTGTTAATGCAAGACATGACGTGGGGTGACTAATCTTAGCTGTCAGTTTTATTGGGCCAAGAGGTGTCTAGCAGATTAGTAAACCATGCCTCAGGAAGTGTCTGTGATGTGTTTCCAGACCCTGTTAGATCCTGGGGCCTCGGATCTAATGAATCCTGGAATGTGTTGGAAAATTCAAATGAGACATACACTGTGTGGAGGCTGTGGGAGGAGGCGGGGCATAGCTGGAGGAAGTGGGCCATTGGCTTGTGTCTCTGAAGCCTGTGTCTTGTTACTCCTCTCTGTTTCTCCGGCACCACGAATGAGCAGCTTTCCTTCCCCAGGTCCTTCTGCCTCCCAGCAGACCCATGACCACGGAGCCAGACCATCACAGGCTGATATCTTTGAGACCAAGAGCCATAGTAAGTCTTTTCTTCTTTGAATTGCTTCTCTTAACTATCTGCCACAACAGTGGGAAGTCTAACGCAAATCCAATCTCTGTCTCTAAACTTTCTGCCACAAAAATTCTGTGCACAAGGCTCACACAACCTCACAAGGAAGGAGTCCTAGTCCCTCTGCTCAATGTCCCCAGAGTATGGCCTTGTCCCTTACCGAAAAAGCACTCCTAGAAATCCACCCAGAGTGACACTCAGTGTGCGCAGTCAGCCCTCTCTGTGGGGCATGTGTCTGTGTGTCTGTGTGTCTGTGTGTGTCTATCTGTCTGTGCACATCTTTGTGCGTGTCTGTGTGTGTGTGCACACAGTAAGGGAAAGTCACCATCCTAGCTCTTGTGAATCCTGTATTCTGTGCTTCTTTCAGACTCCCTGACTTGAAAGACCTTAAGAAAATTTCAAGGTCATGGCTACTTAGGACCATTTTATTCACTTCTTTCATTCTGTATATATTGACTCTGTGGTTCACCAGGAGAACCCACCTTGACATAGGCTCAGAATGTGTTCCCAAAAGCCCTCCCCAGCCCACCTTTAGGGACTCCTCCCAATGATGGATCATCACAGCAGATGGTGCTCTGTATATGAGGCAGTTTGGAATACCAGAGCAAAATATCCTGATGTGAGGTTAAGCAACAGAAACTTAGTGTCGCATGGTCCCAGAGGACAGAATTATGACATTCTGCCATCTTAACACTCTGGGTTCAAGCATAGCCACATTTATCCTTGGCTACATGGCAATTGTGAGACCAGCCTGTGTCTGGACATGTGAGACTGTGTCTCAAAAGAAAATCAGCCACATAGGAGATAAGAAGGCTGTGAGTTTAGAGGACACAATCTGGTCCCTACAGTCACTGGTGTCTTCATTGAAAATCCCATATTGTTCTATTTTACCAATAAAGACCCAGGAACCAGATGCTGGAGTGAAAACCTGCTATCTCAGAGAGGCAGAGAAAACACCCAGCTGACCTTCCTACTCAGCTCACATCCCGATGGAAAAGGCCCAAAAGGCTCACTAGCTCAGCTGACTGCCCAGGAAGAAAAGGCCAAAAAATCCAAGCCCAAAGGCTTCCTAGCTCAAAGCCCAAATTCCAAAGATCAAGGAGCTGAGAAGCTCAAGAGCTAGAAAGCAAAGAGCCAAAGAGCTAAAGAGACCTTCAACTTCTACATGATGTCTCAAATGCTCCTCAACTCAAAGTCCCTCCTACTCTTTAATCCCTGTCAACTGGTTTCTTGCTTCACCTTTTGACCTAGGGTTAACTTTATTAAATCCTGTTTATAGATAGCTCTTGGATTAAAGGTGTGTGTTAAGGCTCAACCATGTCAAATGAAAGACAAACTTTTATGTTTCACAATCTCAGGGATCACAATGGGATCAAATATCCTACAACAGTCACCAGAGCTTTCCTCATGTTGGAAGCTCTGAAACATTGGATCCAAGATGTTCTGGGTGTCTCTATCTACCATTCTCACTTACAGACAGGAAAATAAAAGCGAAGACTGAAGGAATACTTTATATGGGGCCAAAAACTCCAGGCAGAGCCAGAAATAGGGCTAAGAATCAGAATAGATTCCACACCTAATAATTCATACAACTTTGTCCAAAGAGCTAAGCCCTTCCAAGCCACAGTGACCAAGGTCATCATTAGCTACACAGTAAGTCCAGAGCCAGCCTGGACTACATGGGGTGGTAGGGAGAAAGGAAGGGAGGCAGGGAGGGAAGCAGGGAGGGAAGGAGGGGGGAAGGAAGGAAGAAATGGAGGGAGGGAGGGAGGGAGAGAGGGAGGAAAGGGGGAAGGAAGGGAGGGAGGGAGGAAAGGAAAGAGGGAGGGAGGGAGGAAGGAAGAAAGAAAGAAAGAAAGAAAGAAAGAAAGAAAGAAAGAAAGAAAGAAAGAAAGAAAGAAAAAAGCAATAACCCACACAGAATGAGCTCTGAGACATATGACATATCCCTTAAAGAGAGACACAGTCTGTTGCAATTTGTTCAAGAGCATTCTTTTTTGTTTGTTTGTTTTTTGTTTTTTGTTTTTCGAGACAGGGTCTCTCTCTGTGTAGCCTTGGCTGTCCTGGACTCGCTTTGTAGACCAGGTGAGCCTCGAACTCACAGCGATCCACCTGCCTCTGCCTCCCGAGTGCTGGGATTAAAGGCATGCACCACCACACCCAGCTATAAGAGCATTCTTAATAAAAGTGTCCAGTAAAGGTAAAAGAATAGAGACTTTTGTTCAAATAGGTGAGTGCTTCAGAGTGTAGACAAGCCCATCAGGACTCTAAACACATATACTATTTCAAATATCAAGCTGCTCTCCTGGGGACTCATTGTCCACTGTTTCCTGGCTCACAGTCTGGACATCAGTCCTGGGTGTTTGTCACTCACTTACACTTTTCCCCAGCACGAGCATCAGAAAAGCCACTCATCTCAATCCCATCCTCAGTGGCTCACAGTGGGTGCTGTGGCTCTCAGGCTCAGCTCAGGGCCTGCCCTCCTCTCAGCCATGCTTCTTCTTTCTTGACAGGAGCATCTGTGCATTTACTTCCGTCCTTCCTTCCCTCATCTATCCCCTCATGCTCTCAGCTCTGCAGACACAAGCTCTGGTCTCAGGGCTAGGAGCTAAGCAGCTGGGAGAGCAGGTTAGATGAAGCAGGACACAGAGCATGCTCTGCAGCTGGCAGACAGAGGCTCAAAGAATGTCGCCCTTTCTCATCTCTCTCCTGTAGCTGAGGCAGGAAGGAGATGCCAGGCTTGCTGCACCGCTGTGGCTGGGGACCTCTGTAAAAAGCCAGCTCACAGGGTAAGTACCGGGGCATGTTTTACAGGTGGAGGCCTCTAGTGACAGGCTTAAGTGTTCAGTAAGTACTCAAGGGAACAATAGAACTTAAGAAGCCATTGCTCATTCATGAATGAGTTTCCTGCATTTTTACAAACCACAATTTTAGCTTAAATATTGATCTATGTGTGTGGTAGGAATTTGAGCAGTAAAGGATATGCAAAGGAAATGAAATACTAAAACCATCTCTGGACTCTATCTAGAAGTAGCCATTATTACAAGAATGCACACGCACACACACACACACACACACACACACACACACACACACACACACACACACCACACACGTCTAGCCTTCCAGAGATCTACAAAGCATCTGTATTGTTTGGTTTTTCTCCTCAGAAGAACATAAGCACCATTTAACAACCTGTTTCTTTCTACAAAAGTATATACATATATACACATATGGGGACGCAGCTATATACACACATATATTTGAGGACACACACAATATGTGTGTGTATATATATATATATATATATATATATATATATATATATATATATATATATATATATATATATATATATATATGGAGACTCTTCATAGCCCGTTCAGAGGGACATCTCTACACGCCTGGGCTAAGTGACATATATCCTGCTTTTGTCCATTCCAATGGATAGAACAAATAGTTCTTCAAAGTATCTGCAAGGCTCCCTCCCATGCCTCCAACAGTACGCACAAATGTCTGCTTCCTGCGCCCCAGTGAAACCATTCACTCTTGGGCTTCTCCATCTCTACCATTCTGCCTCCCCAGGGGCTTGCCAGGTCTTCATCCTGCTCTTGTCCAACACTTCTGTACAGGAAAAACTCTTCAAGCCGTATTAATGAAATTAAACACCCTTCGTTAAGTGCCAGGTTCAGGATGAATGGAATTTTATCTGGGTTCCACCTCGGCTGTTAATGGTTTTCACAGATGCAGCTGCCTCCTGTAGATTGGAATACAGTGAGCCCTGCCCTGAGCTGAGCGGGGTGTTATTTGCATAGCACATAACATCCAAGAAGCAAAGCAAAGGGTTTGCCACTGCCATTTAGTAGGGTGCTCCAACATAGTGCTCTGTTTGCTCACCCAGAGGTCAATCATGCCTTATGCTCTCCTAGTTTCCTCCTGTTGGGCACTTTGGAGGGACAGCCATGCCCTCCAAAGGGGAGTGTCTAAAGATCGTGTCATGTAGAGGCTTGGTTTCTGATTACACTGTGAGGAGATCAGGCTTTCCCAGCTGTGTGAGAGTTTGAGGAAGCAGCTAGGCCACGGTCGTCTCCCTCAGGTAAGGAATGTCAGTCCAGCAGAGATTCACCTGTATGCCATAGAAACGTGTGAGGTCCTAGCCCTGAGTTTCTGACTCTGTCATGCATCCAGAGACCTCAGCAGCCAGGTCCTCAGACATGTGTCACCTTGGTAGCTCCTGTCATCTATGTCACATGAGGGGCTATGTGGAGTCTCTAAAATTCCATATGCAACTGTGCATGCTTCTGTGTGTGTGAGTATGTAAGTGTGTGATGTGTGAGTGTGTCTATGTGTGTGTATGTGAGTGTGTGAGTGTGTGTATATAAGTGTGTGAGTGTATGTGTGCACAAGTGTGTGTGTGTGAGTGTGTATATGTGAGTGTGTGTATGTGTGTGTGTGTGTGTGTGTTATGTGTATTGGCTACTTCTTTATTACTATGATAAAGTACCTAGCTAAACAATGTGAAAGAGGAAAGATTTCTTGGACTCATGGTTTAAGGAGATACTGTGTCCCTAGTGGTGATTTCTCACCTTTGGGAAGATCAGGAAGTAGAGAAAGGTCCAGAAGGAAGGCCCACATCTCAGCAAGCTACTTCGCCCATTTAGGCCCTTACTTCTCTGCCGCCTTCCAAACAACACTGAGTTTTCAAACACATGAGCCTGTGCGGGACACTTTACATCCAAAGCATGTGGCTGTCCGTGCTCTCCTAGAAAGTCTGAGACAATCCAATACCTAAGCTGCCATATATCTATTTGCTTCTGTTTGGAACTCCAAGGGCTCTTTCCAAGACCTTTGTCATCTTGCCATCATCAGTACTACTGCACATCTCCAACCACACTGCCGGGAGCTAAAGTCCTCCCATCCTTAGTGAAGGTGGTAGGTCTGTGCCTTCATCATGCTGAGCTGTCCAATGGTACAGAGAGAGAAGGCTGGGCAGTGAGAGCTGCTGCTCCCTCACTCTCTGCCCTTCATTCGCTCATCCATCTCTTCAACAACCAACTTGGGCTCCCATACACACACACACACACACACACACACACACACACACACACACACACGTCACTTCTCTCCACTGTCTTATCTATCCACTCACCATTAGGGCAGAGCACACACAGTCACCCACATCTACTCACATATTCATTCTTGAACCTTCCCAAGTACACATCACAGGCACTGCACTATTGCACTACACAGATGCATGGCCTGTGTTGCTCCCTTCTCAAAGTGCCTGGTCCAGAGGAAAGGGCATGATACAGCATCTCCTGTGCCACAGGAAGTGGAGTGGGGAAAAGGTCTGCCACTGCCAGAGCAGGTAGGTGACTTACGAGAGAGAGAGAGAGAGAGAGAGAGAGAGAGAGAGAGAGAGAGAGAGAGAGAGAAGGAGAGAGAGAAGCGAGGGTTGCATTATATGGAAAGAACATTGAAGCTGGCTCTTGAACGGTGACTGGGAGTTTTCCAGGCTTAGAAGAAGGATGCATATTTAAAACAAGACAGCATGTATGAAAGTCCACAAACAGCAAGGCTGAACACGGAAGAGAACAGCTTTTTCTTTCTGCAGTTATAACCTGATGTGTTTGGCCCAGTGGCGTTTGGGTCTTTCCTCCGACTTGAACCATTCCCTTGCGCATGCGTGGTGGGCAACCTGGAGCCCAGAAGTGAAGCCCAGCAAGCAGAGGGGGCTCCTTTTGGGCAGAGAAGGCCTCCACTTGACTGGTTGCCTTTCAGTAGAGGAGGAAGAGCAGAAAGTCGGGTGCTGTATTAGAAGAGCTCTCCAGTGACAGTAGGCCACAGCGCCCCAACATGACTGTCTCCTTGGGGGACAGCTAAGAGGCCAAGGTGGCTCTTAAGACACAAGACCCGGGAGGGTGAGGGAGGGCGCCAAACAGAAACACAATTTGGTCACTGACAACACTTATTTTTACCTTATGTTGTGTGTTCTCTCTCTCTCTCTCTCTCTCTCTCTCTCTCTCTCTCTCTCTCTCTCTCTCTCTCTCTCTCTCTCTCTCTCTCTCTCTCTCTCCTCACACACCCAATACTTGGAATTAAACTCAGGAACCAGTACATCCTAGGCAAGGGCTTTACCCCTGAGCTACTATAGGGGCCTACAGGCTTTTCCTTCATGTATAAGTACATTTTATTTTCATCAAATCCACCTCTCACTGCCCCCCAACCCAAGTCTCTCCCCTAACATCCTCCATCCCTGCTTTCTATTTTGAGACAGGATTACACTAAATTGCCCAAGCTGGCCTTGAACTCATTCAGCAGCCCAGGCAGACCATGAACTTGCCACGCCTCTGCACTGGCTTCCCACGTAGCTAGGATTATTTATAGGCTTGTGCCATCAGGCCCAAGCATGCGAGATAGGGTGAGGGTTTTAAGACCTGTTCTTGCTGGATAATGCCTAAATGAGATCAAACACATCTGCTCCGTGGCCTCTCAGCTCTTCATGATTAAAATACACAATGCTATGGCTTTCTGAGATAGACATTCAACTTCCAGGAGGCCAGCTTTTTCAGATTTCATATGATGACAGCACGTGGTATTTCTCTTTCTGTGCCTGACTTTTCATCATTAAACTGGTTTTTTTTTTTTTCTACACAGCTACATTTCAAAAGTTTCAGTGAAGCTTTAGTTAATATATTAACATTAATACGTTAATAATAGCAATATATTTTATGAAGTGAAAATTTTTAAATGCTATTATTTTAATAGTGACACTGTAAAGACATATTAATGAAGGAGCTGGGCATATGACTGTGTTGAAAGAGCACTTGCCTAGCACACAGGAAGCCCTGGGTTCATTTCCCCAGCTCTGGGCAAAATGCAATGTGTAGAGCCCACATGTAGTCCTAGCATGTGGGTAAGGAAGGCAGGAGGATCAGAAGGTAAAGATCGTCTTCAGATACGTAGGGAGCTTGAGGATATGGATACATTCTAGCTTTCTAGTATTCTGGTATTCTAGTTCCAAAAGAGTTTTAATGAATTGGGTAGCATGATTTATACTATCTTTAGATATCCCAAACATAAGGATATATGTTCAGGGTGCATTGTCTCTGTAGTACATCTGTATTCCAAGCAACTGCATTTTAAGCTTTTCAGAATCACACATGGAGGGCACAGGCTGAGATCAGAACCACAGGTGGACAGCACAGGCTGAGATCTGAATCACACATGGACAGCACGGGATGACATCTGAATCACAGATGGACAGCATGGGCTGAGATCTGAATCACAGGTGGACAGCATGGGCTGAGATCTGAATCACAGGTGGATGGCACAGACTGAGACCAGAATCACAGGTGGATGGCACAAGCTGAGATAGTAATCATATGTGGATGACAGAGGCTGAGATATGAATCACAACTAGACAGCACCAGTTGAGATCAGAATCACACGTGGAAAGCGCAGGCTGACATGGGAATCACTCATGGGTGGTACAGGCTGAGATTTGAATCACACGTGGACACCACAGCCTGAGACCTGATTTGACTTCATTTTCAGCTTCTTTGGGGTTTCTTATCTCTCTCTTTTTTAAAGAAGCTCATTTTAATTCTCACTGCCAGACCTCCATCTTTAAGGAAAAATAAAAATTCATTACACATGTGAAAAGGGCTGACCACAGCAAAGGAAACACTATAAAATGACATAATGGTCAAAAGTGAAGAATATTGCAAACAAGAACCAAATTGAGCTTTATTCTTAATAAAATAAGAAGCCACTGAGGAGCATGGAGCAGGAGTCTGAATGGTGTCCGTTGGCTTTGAAAGGGATCGCTGTGGCTCTGTGGTGAGATTTTCCTACCATGGGCATCCAAGGAGGAAGCAGCGCGCTGCATCTGAGAAACCACATTTGAGTAGCTGCCCTGGCCTCAGAGGATGAGACGGTTCACAGCTGAGTTCTCTAGAGCCTTTCCCATCTTGTGCTTCTGTCCCTGGAGGGGCTGGTCTCAGGCAGATGGGATTTCCGCGGGGAAGGCTGTCCTGCCCCGTCATTCGCACAGCTGTCTTCAGCTCAGAGTCTCCATTTGCTTCCTCATCAAGGAAGTCACAAACAGTAATTACTTCAATTTGCACAAGCTCAAAAACCCAAAGGAAGCCCTGTGGTGGGGTTGTCCACCCTCAGCGCCATCAGCAGGACAATTTTAGCGGGGGTAGCACCCTCCCGTGGAGCTGCCTCCTGACCAGTAAGTGGATGCTCAGCTATCTCAAGGTGGCTAAACCTCCATGAAGCTCTTTGTTAAGTCTTGTCTGTGAGAAGGTCCCCAAAGAGGACAGGAGATAGACAAATACCCACCCATTGTACCCCGCAATCACATGCTGGCTAATCTCTGTCTGTTCCGTGCCATCAGAAATGACATGCTGGCCTTCTTCATCATAAATAAGCCGTGCTCACCTTCATGACTCAGACTTTAGATGGCCTCCCCCCCAGCTATGCTGGTGAGTGGTGCTGAGCCGACTCACCCTTGATCTAGGCTGGGGGTAGCATTATTTCTAGTGGCTTCTGTGCCCCTGGACAAGCTGTTCCGCAGTATTGTTTGAACATCCTTATAGGTTTGCATTCAAAATAGCCTGTGGGGTCTAAGGGTCACAACTGTCTGTCTGTTATCAATACATAAAGAAAGGTCTATTTCTGATCACAACTGCGGGACAAGCCTGGCACAGGAGTGCGAGGTGGCTGGTTATACTCTAGTGCAGTCCAGACACAAAGAATGGACAGAAAGGGAAGGTGATTTGTGGACACTTAAGACCTATATCCAGTGAGCCACTCCTTCCAGAACCTTCCACTAAAGTTCTGCCAGCTGAGGACCAAGTGTCCAAACTGGTAAACATCACAGTGATGACTACTTCCAAAATTTCAACTATTCAAATGCCACTCTCAAGACTTGACTTTGTTTCGTTTTGTTTTGAGAGTTAAAATCTCAAGATTTTAATACTGGCTGGGCAGTGGTGACCAATACCTTTAATCCCAGTGTTCTTGAGAGGCAAAGGCAGGTGGATTTCTGTGAGTTTAAGACCAGCCTCATCTCCAGAGTGAGTGTCAGGACAGCCAGGCCTATGCAGAGAAACCCTGTCTCTTAAAAAGCAAGGACAACAAAAACAATACTCTTAAAACTTTTATTCAAGTACAATTTATACGGAGAAGCTATTGTAAGTGAATTGTTGGATCATTCTAGTAGACTCACTGCCTCATGCAGCCATCAATACAGTGACTTGGAACTCTTTCATCACCTCAGCTGAAAACCTCTGTGCCCAGCTCAGTGCCTCAGCCATGGGGAATCACTGATCTCCTCACTTAACTTTGCCTCCTCAGAACATTGCATAGGAATGTACTTATGTGGTATGTGGCGTATTGCAGGCAGCTTTTAGCACGTGACATGATGATGTCATTCCTCACAATTGTCACATACCAGAGTCCATTCCCAGCATTCATCTCTTACTATTATCTTTAATATTGCTCACTTTTTAAAAAGCTGGCTTTAATAAAATAGGCAGAAAGACACTAAAAACTGTATTAGTGCCACCAAGAAAATAACAGTATTCTTCCCAGCTGTGGAAGATAGCTGCAAAATAAAAGTAGAAATAAAAAATACTGTTGTGAATTGTAGCACTAAACAAATATAAGTAAATGCACAGTTGTTTCATTGTAGCGAGCTCTGGTGTGGGAAAATTCCTGGCCTGGGAGTCTGAGCCTGGAGCTTGCTTTTCTGGTGTTGAAAGAGAGGTTAATGGGAGAGGGGTGTTAGAGGGCTCCCCAGGAAGGCAGTTTGTGACTCTCCTTTCTCCTGCTGTGACTCTGCACACCATGCTCACCTGTGTTCTGCTTACACTAAGCAGAGATGTCATCAGAGGTCTCCTCCCTCAAGGCTCCAGGGGTTGCTTTTGCTCCTCTCGGGTCCTTAAGCAAGTGGCGCTAACATCAGAGCTATGTGTCCAGAACGGCCAGCTCTTAACTCCACGCCATAAAAAAACAAAAACAAAAAAAAAAAAACAATGGTTTCCTGGTTGTGTGCAAAACCTTCAGTTGGCACACAGCCAAGTTACAGAAACTTCCTCTGAACTTCTTGAGATGCTACTAGGTCCTCAAAGCACGGGAAGCACTGCCATCCAACCTAGACTATGCACTTATGGACCCATTGGCCGCTTGTGGTTCTCGAGTTTTCTACTTTGTGTTTCAAACAGTCCCTGTACTAAAAAATCCTTTTAAAACAAGTTTTGGCTGTGACACTGAGCTACAGACTCTTCTAAGAGGAAAGAGTGTGGGGGAGAATAAGAAATGGTGATAGGGAAAAGGAAAAAAGATGATAGAATGTCTCTTTTTATATGTAGCCTCTAGACTTCACACATATGAAGAGACAGAGAGACAGAGAGAGAGAGAGGACAGACAGACGGACAGACAGATAGACAGACAGACAGACAGACAGACAGACAGACAGACAGACAGACAAACTCAGGAAGGGTACTGATGGGGAAGCAGGAGATTAGCAAGAAGGGAAGCAATGGGTGGCAGGTGTAGTGCATCAAAGGACAATGAAACGAGCATATGAGAGCATCATAATGAAAGCCATTCATTTATACAATAACTTAAAATTAATTTAAAAGTGCACTCAGAATACAGTTCAACAAGTTCCAACCAGCTCAGTGTTCGCGTGTCCCCCACACCACTGGGGCAGTTTCCTGTGTACTGTTGGGTTAGGGTCCGCAGCTCCCTGAGACTTTGTCGGCTTGCCCTACCCTGCCCTCTGTGCGTGCCCAGCACTCATATGTAAGTCTGCAGAGACGGAACACTACACCTGCAAAGAGCACCTCTGGTGTGAGGCAGGATAGAAGACGGACAAGGAAGTCTTGGAAATCCAAGGAGTGGAAGAGATGCTCCCCCACCCTCTGGAATCCAGCTGAGGCCTTTGCCAGCAGGGCAGCAAGACTTCCACCACAATTAACAGCTGCCTAAGGTCCTTCCTTCTTCCCAGTCATGAAGCCACAATTTCAGAAACCCGGTTATGGGCAAGGGACCTAACCCTTTATACAACCCCAACAGCTTATTGTTTCGTTTTATCAGATCAAAGTTTCATCCAAGGTATCTCTGGGCCACCTCATACAGCTCTGTTGTCAAAAGGGAAAGGCGGGGGGCGGGGGGAAGGGGGTGGTTTCTTAGCAACCCTTTGAGATGTAACTTGTGAGTCACCAAAAATGGGACGTACGGCTAAATGCTAAAGAATTTCTTGCTTTCTTCTTGAGAATGGCACATCGGACTTCCCCTACCCTCCCTAGGGACATATACACCCGCAACTGGGTATGTCTCTCTCTCTTCAGAGCACCTCTTGTCCTCTTTAACTCTCATGCGTAAGCCTGTCTTAAAATCTCTTTTGGTAAAACTTCCAACTGTCCTTCAACGTACCAGCTAGCTTGTCCTAGAATTCTTTTCAGTGTCAAAGCCCCAAACTCTACTTTGACTGTGCCAAGGTCCCTAAGAATCTAGAGGAAGGCTTCAGATGGTTAACAGTGTTCGAGGCAGTGTGCATCCCCTTCCCTCACTATTGGCAAGTTCACTAAGACCTTTCTAAGTCAAGGTCCCCTAAAGTTAGCTGCCTATTCCTCCGTCAGCCTCCATTGATATTTGTTATTTGTTCGGTCTTGAAAGAAACCAATGCAGCATCCTTAGGCTGAACGTTTTAGATGACATCCGCGTGTATGTTTTGTGATCTCTATCCATTGGAAAATGCCTCCTAACCTTGAAAACATCCCAGCAAGGTGATGCTGCAAGCACCCTCGCCACTCACACACCTAAATTCAGCAGCTCAGACAAAGTCCTCTGTCACCTCTTGTTTCTCTCTCCTCTCTAATTCAGGGTTATCAAAGCAGAAATAGCAAGCGTTGCATCCTGGGCTTTGTTTCCTCCAGGCAGCAGCATGCTCGGGGAAGTCTGAAGTGGCCCTGAGGAAGGAAGTGAAGAGCTTGTCATCTGGGAAGAGTCTACTCCGCAAACGCCAGGAGCACTCCAAGCCCAGATGCTTCCGTGTCCTGTGTGCTCCCCACCCTCCAGCCATCCCAGGTACACACTCCTGCAATCACCCCGTTTTGTTGTGCTCGCATCACACGTCACTCCCCTCAGGACACAGCCAGGCTGTAATATTCATCTTCAGAAAAGCCACTCGTGGTCTGTCCAGCTTTAGTTCCGTTCTTTCCTCTCCTATAAACATGCAAGAATAATCATCTCCACGTGTGTTACCAATCTCACCAGTTTTCTCCCCCAGCTCAGGAAAGTATCTTTGTCAAGGTCAGCCATAACAGCCTGTGTGCTAAAATGGATGATCACTCCTCAGACTCGACCTAACACAGTTTAACCTAATGCAGTTGGGCAGGAGAATTGGCTGTACTACATGACCCTCTTGTTGGGTCCCAGCCCGCGGGGAAAAATTGAATCAGGGAAAGAGGGAGTGGGGATTGAAAGTAGGATACAGAGACTCAAGAAATAACAAATCAAGTCAGGAAATTTCTGATCAAGATTCCCTTTATTGCCAATTAGCAGGAACATATATAGAGCAAGGTCAATAGGATCTATTCTAATCCCACTCACCCTAGCCCCCCGGGCAAGAATGCAATAGTCTAAATCACTCCCTGTAGAACTTCCTAGATCCTCTGGGTGGTTCCAAGTTGAAACTTCTCTACTTCTTTCAAAGGTAAATAGTCCAAGGATAGCCTAGAACACAAGACCTCGTGGTGAGGTAAAGGTCAGCAACTTGAAGGTCACAGCATACAGCCTAAGCACAAGATTTCTGGCATGGTAGAATTTGACACGGGTCCCCACACCCTCTCTTGAAATATCATCCTCCCATCCCTCTATGTTCCCACCCTACATGTATCCCTCCTGCATCTTTTCAGCTGCTCCTGTCTTCCTGTCTCTGCCAGACAGTCTCTAACTCATTCTCTTCTCTAGATCCACTTTCTCCAATGATTTCCAACCTCCGGGCTTTTAATTCTGTCACTATGGCTGTACACTTTCATCTGGCATCCTCGTTTCATATTTAATTGCCTCTTGGCATCTGCCCTCTTTAACTGCAGACCTAAACATTTGACTCCACTCTGCTCAGGATCTGCAATGACCAGACATCTTGCTATCTTAGTCAGTAGCGACTCTGTCAAGCTGACAAGACAAAAGTTACTGGCCTTATTCTTGGCCTGCCTTTTTCCCTCACACCACAAGCCATCAGCAAATCCTTCAGCATTTCTCTCAAAATGGAGTCCAGTCTGCCCTTCCTTCTGAGCCTCGGCTTCATGGTGTAGTGAGCACAGTATGTGTAGTTTGAAGGAATGTTGTCGAGCAGTTAAACATTAGCATAAACTCAGGTAATGAAGACAGAATACTGCATACCTAGGAAGTGCTGTTTCACTGGTCATAAGGATGAAGAAGAGCTCCACCTTGGAGGTGATGCTCTATTTAAGTCACTTGTTAGCCCGTTGATGGCCTAAAAGATCTTCATCTGATTGGATTTGTTGGCTCATTTATTTAATCAGCTTAAGAAGTAATCTGTTGGCCTTCCATGATTCCAGGCACTGAGCTTACTCTCGAGACCAACATTTTTTAACAGTCGAGACCATACAATAATCCTTCTGTCTCTGGGGACAGCTGTAGCTCACCAGCAGAACAGTTTCTGGCCATCACATGAGCAAAGTAGGCCAGATCCAGGCTGCCACCCACACCCAGCCCAGCTCTGGAGGGGCTGGCAACGTGCCACTGCCCCCAGCACCACCCAGTGTCTGGAACAGGGTTATGATGAGTGATCGAGGGGACAGAAATACCTTCTGGAAAAAGGAGGTTGGCATTTCTGGGGCAAGGGCATCAAGGCTTTGTTGAGGAGAGCCGCAGAAATCTCACTCTTGCCTCTGGACCTCTACGGCTAATAGCTATTTGCCTGCTTGCAAGAGTCACTATTCAACAACCAATAAGAGCAGCTCTCTGACGGGCGGGGCTTCAGTGCAGAAACATGTAGTGGGCTGAGGAAGAACACTGGACTAGGGGCTCTAAGCTTTGAAAAGTAAGTCCTGGCTTAGCCTCAGGCTTTCTATGACAGCCCTCACCGGACATCAACTAACTCAGACACCAAGACAATGTCTTTATCTCAAGAAGTGGTTTCCCATCTTTCAAACAAGATGTGACATCACAGCACGGGGGTTCTATGTGAAAGCACAGGTGTGTGGGTAATTGGGACAGTGTGTATGGTGCCCTTTGATTTCTCCACTCCCTTCCTAAAAATCGGGTCACATGGTATATACCCTCTGACCTTGGAAATTGCTGTGAAGGTATAGAAAGGGTCTCTATGAAGAGGCTGTGAGGTCGCATTGTTGCCCCCTTCATTCTGTGTCTCACATTCAAGGCTGAGAACGTTTCAGGCATGCACATGGGTCAGTCTCTGTCATGGTCATTTCTGCGTATTCTGTCCACTTCAGCACGCAAGTCCCGTGGTAGGCAGGGACCGCATCTTCCTTTGTGCCTCGTGCCATTGGTGCTCAATAAACAGTGAAAAACAAAGCACCTTAAATGTTTCTCCTTGTTTCTTTAAGTGTTCAGTTTCAGATTCCAAGAGGAATCACCCAACATCCTGCTGTCAAGGGCTCCAGGCCAGCAAGAGGCAGATTCATCATATAGGGTTAAGTAGTTAGGGGCATGATGGTTTGGCTCTGCTTTTGCTCAACTGATGGCCTCCAGACTTTTCTGTGGTCCCTCTCTTTCCTCTCTAGGCCCACATCATTTGGGTGAAGCGCATCTCAAAAAGAGCTATCTGCATGCTTCTTTTCACCTCAAGGGATTGGTGTAGGGATAGTCATGTGACCTCGGTGAGATCCACTGATCTCGCAATAGAGAAACTGACTTCATCCTTTGGGTCATTGGGGTTCTCTCAGATGGGGCTCTGACCAGAGAAGAGGAAAAAAAAAAAAAAAAACAGAATCTAATCATATCTTATGACATCATACAAATCTTGTGACATCATACCAATCTCCAGATCCAGCTGTGTCCGAAGCCCCAAGACTGTCCAATCATAAAATGCAATTAAGTTCAAGTTTCCTCTGTTTGTGCTGCCTTGAGTATGGTTTCAACCACTTGCCATAGAAAGAATGCTGGCAAGAGATAGTAGTAGAATATAGTATACTAGAGTAAATAGGGGTGAGAGATGGCATCTAAGAGCAGAAGCAGATCAGGAGAACAGTTCCTCTTGAAGCCAACAAGATTTCAGGCTGTCAAGCTCACCTGACCTTCCTCTGTACAGCCTTGACTCTATTCACTTCATGCCCTCATTGCTGATTCGGCATCCACACAACACTGAGGAAGAGAGACTTCCAGAGTTGACATCCTTCTGGCTGGGATGATTACTGTGCAAGCAGTGCCTGTGACTCTAGTAATTTAAAGGTGGAGATAGGCATAGCCCAGTAACTCACTGGCCAGCCAGCCTAACCAAAACTCAGCTTCCAGCTTAGGGAAAGACCCTGTCTCAAGGCAATCAGGCAGAGAGTGATAGCCCTCTGCATATTTGCACGGGCAAATATCACATGCTCATGTGCGTGAAACACACACACAAACACATGTGTGCACGCAAAATGACAGTAATTAAGACAGCAGTATCATCTGAGGAATATAGTTGCTGAGTGTTGACTACACTGTCTATTCAAAAGTATTCAGATCACATTTAAACTGGACACATATTTAAATTGCAAACCCTTGGTGCCCTTTCTCCACACTTTTCCACATAGCTGGGCTGAGACCCTGAGGAGAAATCCTGGTAGGAACTTTCAACCAACAAGTTCTTTCTTCACTGCTGCAGAAGGGGTTGAGCCTAGAAGACTTGATCTCTGCCCTGGAGATGCTGACAAGGGAGCCAGGAAGAAGGGAGGAGCCGCAAGAGACAATTAGAGACTAAGAGAAGACAGGATGTAATTAAGTGCTAAGTGCTGGAAGCAACTGGGTAAAGTTGCAAAGAGGTCAACTTCAGCTCAGCACAAGGTAGGAACTTTCTGGTGGACAGGCTTTGCCTTCACGGCTGACACAAGGCCAGCTCTTATCACACCACAGAGTCGTTCAGATCTTTACATTTTTATTTATTTAATGTGCATGGAACCTTGCACATATGCAGTTCAGCAGACAGCTAGCAGGCATCAGTTTTCTCTTTCCACTACATGGGTTCCAGAAACTGACCCGAGATTGTCAGGCTGGAGGTAAGTGTCCTTGCTCACTGAGCCATCTCACCAGGCCTTGACAGAGACTGTAAATAGAATTGCTAATAGTAGCCACCGTACAGGGGAAATCCTGTGTTGGAGCGCTGGCCCTGTCCACTAGACACTAGAAAGTCTACACTTTCAACAAGTGCTTGTGTTTCTTCATGTATGAAATGGGCCTAAACAACTCTCATTTTGTAGCATCGTGGGCATGATGTGTGGAAGCAACCCGGTGTCTACAGGAGCCATTTGAATTTTGTCTCATATTTCTGCCACTTGGAAGCTCGGAAGCTTTGCAGGATGGGAGATTGGTCATGTGACTCGTGTGAATACCGGTCATTGCAGTAATAATGGCTATCATGCATTCTGATAGACCACCATCAATCAAACCAAGTAGCCACAAAGACCGCTAAAATGGATCTCAGCAATTCGTCTGTTGAAAGCTATTTAAGGAGTAAATATGCAGACTGAGGAAGTGGGTCAGCATGAGGACCTGAGTTCAATGCCCAAGAACCCATGTAAGCACAGTGATGGCTGTGGATCCCTGGGGCTCGCTGGCCAGCCAGCCTCCTGGCTGCACTCCAGGATTATGAGAGATCTACCTCAGAGAAATGATTTAGACAGTATATAAGGAAGACACCTGATTTTGTGTTCTGTCCTCTGTGTGCACACACGTGCACACACAAATAATCAGAAGACACATGCCTATATGTTCTTCCCTCTGTGCATATGTATGTAGACACCTGCATCTCAAACAATCTTGTCTTTTTTTTTTTTTTTTTTTTTTTTTGAGGCATTCCCTAACACTGATTCTAACAAGTTTTTTGAAAAGGTATCTATGTGCTTTGTTTTGTTTTGTTTTGATCACACTGCTGTATTATAACTCTAGAGATTTCACAGTGACTTCCCATGTAGATGTGTTCTGTGAATGCTTTTTAAAATACTTATTGTATTTTTGAAAGTAAATTTCATGTACTATATTCTGATCATGGCTTCTCCTCCCTGATTCCTTCCAGTTCTTACATAACTCCCCACCCACCCAGTACTCAAGAACTCAATTGGGTGTGCGTGTGTGTGTGTGTGTTTTATTTTTAGTTGTGTGAGTGTTCGTGAGGGCACATGCATGCAGTATCCACGGAGAGCATAAGATCACCTGGTCCTGGAGTTACAGGCTGTTGTGGGGATGATTCTGGGAATCAAACTGCAGTCCTCTGCTTCGGTATCAGATGCTCTTAACCACTAAGCCATCTCTCCAGCTTGTATGATGCTTTCAAATACGACTTACCTTTTTCTTTCAGAAGAGCATACCCATTAATTAAGGAGTCTTTAAGAAATTTTACATGCCTATAAAAAATGTAAATTCGTATTACTCTCAAATTCTCCGTCTCCCCAAGGGTGAAGGGCACATCCCACATTTGTGCAGATCAGCACTTCATAGGATCTCAGTGCTCTCAGAAACCTCCAGCATGTGATCACACACTGTTTTCTGACTACTAGGCTGTGCGACAGATGCCAGGCATCAGTTCAGACCTTGGTTTGGTATTACAGAAGGACCCAGGAATGTCACTTGTATGCCAGAATGACGAGACAAAATTAAGTCTGATAATATCAAATGTTGACTGGGGTGTGAAGGCACTGGAACTTTCTCTGTGATGATGTAACATTAAATTATTCCAATCACTTTGGGAAACTGGAGTATCTGTTAACAGTTAACATCAGCTCCTAGGGACTGAATTGTGTCTGTGTATCATCCTCCTTGACCTTAGTTCATTGGTCAGCACCATCTGTGGATGTTATTGTGTCTGGAGATAGGGGTTTTGAGGGTGATTAAGACTAAGTGAGGTCAATGTAGTAGGTTCAAACCCCATATGGCAAATGCCCTGACATGAAGAGCTTAACATAGAAAGACAGAGGGAAAACTATATAGAGACACCAGGGGAAGCTGGTTGTTGGTTATCTACAGCCAAAGAGAAAAATCTCAGGAAACCAAGCCTGCTGGCACCTAGATCTTTAAATCCTAACCTCAGACCTGCTAGAATATATATTTCTGTTATTTCAGTTTCTCTATGTCTAGTATTTGGTTATGGCAGCCCTGGTGCAAGAGAAAGAAATGATTATCTTCACTGGCAGACCAACACCATAATATTTACGTCTCTTTTAACTATGATCCCAAACCTCAAACAACTCTGTTTCATATCATTTCTATCGCTGTGACAAAATACCATGAAAATAAACAACTCATGAGGAGGAAAGGTTCATCCAGCTTACAGTTACAGCCCATCGCCATAGGAAGATCAATGAAGGAACTCGAAGCGGCTGGTCCCATCACATCCATAGTCAACAGCAGAAAGAAATGAATGTGTCCATGCGCTCTCACTGGCTTGTTCACTATGATTGGTCCAGTCTCATAGTTCAAGAAGCTCTGCCTAGGGAGTGATGTTGCCTACCCTGGTCTGAATCATCTCACATCAATTAATTTAACTAAGACAATTCCCCCCACCAAGATGTCTACAGTCCAACTTAGTATACACAGTCCTTCATTGAGACCTTCTTCCAAGGTGACTCCAGGATGTATCAAATTGATAATTAAGGATAATTATCATAATCCTAAATGCCCACTGATAAGGTTCATGAAGAAAGGAAATGACCTGAAATAACTCACAGACTGCCTAATAATGAAAAAGAAGACATTACTAATGTGAAGAGACCGGATCTCATGAATACTGTCACAAGAAGGAAGCCAGGAGTAAATAATATGTTTTGTTTGACTTCACTCGTTACTGTTGAGCAATGTTAACCCAGGCTGTAGAGTTCAAAATGGGAGTGTGATGGCTGATCTCTTCTGTCAACTTGACTGCATTTGGAAACCAACTGAAACTCAAGGTACTAGGCATGTCTCTGAGGGATTTTCTTGGTCAGAGTGTTTGAAGTAGGAAGACCCACCCTCAAATGATGGAAACTTGGCCTTTTGCCTGCTCGTCTCACTCTTGCTGCCAAGTGTCTCTCTCCTTTTGTTTCACAGCTCCTTGGCAAACATGAGGACCAACTTGTCTGGGATTCCAGTGTGCACTGACGACCAGCAGCTCTCCAGACACCATCCAAGCCTTCCACACCAGACAGTGTCTGCTGAGACATCCACCTTCATGGGCAGAGAGCAACCGCAGGATTCTTTGCCTCTTGGGTATGTCTAACTCTCTGTCTCCCCATCCTCTGTCCCCACCCTGGCTCATCCCTTCTGCCCTGTTCCATTAGAGAAAGCTGACTAACACACGAGTGTCTCTAAGAAGACATGCAAGGAGGAAATCAGAAATGATTTGGCTTAACTCTGAATTTAGGCTCCGTCCTCTAAACATAAGTGAACAACCAATCAAGCTATAGTAACCCTTTTTCTATTTGGGGTGATAAAAATGTCTGGGAAATCAGAGGTGAGAGTTTTGCAACATTGTGGTTGTACCTAATGCCCTTAAACTTCATTTTTAGAGATGGTGAAAATGGCAGCTCATAGAGTACACGTATTTTAATAGCACAATAAACAATTGCAAAATAGTTCAATGAATGTATACAGGTACATATTTACCAGAGTAAAAAAATGTTTTAACAAGAAAAGCTATATCAGATATATGCCCTTGACCCTGTATTATGCAGTGCTTAGCAGATACAGTCATGATGTGCGCCTTCCTTCTGTCTTTCTCTTCCATAGCCTTCCCATCCTCAGCGTAAAGTCTTCACTTTAAACACAAGACAGGGAGGGTCGGCTGACGTCCTTCCAGATTCTCCTCCTGTGAGGATTCTTTGGGACCTCATGATTCTTGTTCCGGTTCGCCAGCTAATCTTCCCCCGAGGGTCTGGGTGGAGGCTGTAGGGCCTGTCTATGAATGAACACATCACGGAACCCGGGGAAGTTTGACAATGTGGTGCCAAGACCTGCCTCTTCAACACACAGCCCCTCCCCCCCTCAGCGCATTCTTGATTGGCTGCCTGGAGATGTTTATTGGAAGGGCATAATTAACGTGGCAGGTGCCTTTGTTACATTCAAATAATAACAGCGCAGAACGCAGGCTTATAATTAGTTGGGCTTTTTTGGGGGCTCCAGTGGTGCGCTAAGCACAGAACATGACACCTGATTGTGCACCCAGTATGGGGGGTGATTCACGTTCAGCTGGTGAGGATGCAGGCTTTGGGAGTGTGGAAAGTAGTCTTGAATTTAAATAAAAACTAGGAATGACAATTAACTCTTAAGAACACACAAATGGGGAGTGGGACAGGGTGGAGGCTTGGGTTGGGAGGTGTATCTGTCTTCTACGGTCTGTATATTGCTTCCCTAACATTTCATTTCCCAAAATGTCTCCCACTAGAAGACAGAGCACAAAACCAAAGGGCAGAGGATGCTTCTGGACTAGGGATGGAGAAGGGTGTTTCAAGACAACCATTGAGATCTTGGACATTTCTGAGATTAACTTGTTGCCCTGTGGAATCCAGTGGAAATATATGGGGAAGAAGGCAAGCACAGTTATATCACAGAGGAGACAGTGATGAGAGGAGGCAAGGATAGCAACCAGTTTAACAACAGCACTAATGAAATCCAGTGCTTCTTCTCATTCTAATCTTTCATCCTCCCTCCCTCCCCTGCCCCCCCCCCCACACGAAAGGGCTGTAGCATGCATTACAGCTGCTTGCAATAGCAAGACAGCTGCCTCTCTGAACAGACAGCAGCTTGGGAAAGGCCAACAGGCAACATTACAACCAGGCAACCTGCAACAACAGAAGCTTCCCAGCCCCAGAACACCCTGTGTCTGTGTGCAGGAGGACATGATGCAATTTCCTGTAACCCTGGGCAGACATGAGGCAAGAATGAAGGTGAAGCCCATCCCAGGCATTTGGCTGAACACAAGAGTTGGAGTTGGGGGGAATGGCAGGAATGAGTTGTTCCTCATCCAGCACAGCCCTGTCCTTTCATTTTTCTCCTCTCAGTCAGCCTGCAAGAACCTCTTGCCCCTCCCCAACTTAGAAGCAAGGAAACATGGGCATAGGGCATCTAAAAGCCTTGACCAAGTGGTTGCGTGTTGTTGACCTTGATCAACTGATTAGTCTCTGCTCTGTCTCCACGGTATCAGATGAACACGTTCTCAGAGCTTCAGTGACCTCAAGGGAAGATCAGCGATCCCCAGATTGAAGTTCATTTCCGTGGGCGCCCAAAGAGGATTTAGGTCCAATGCCTAGCCCACACCACCACATGCAAGCCCCCAAGCAAGGTGGCCTGAGTCAGCCATGACCCAAACCCAACCACTCTCACGGAAGGCCTTCTGTTGTTCTTGTTGTTGTTGTCTGAGAATTTTATTCAAACATATAATGTGCGTAGATCAAATCCAGTCCCAATTCTCTCTCCTGTAAAAGGAAAATTCTGTGTATTATATGGATGTAGCACTTATCAATAATAAATTGGATGGCCTATAGCTTAGGCAGGAAATGGGAGGCAGAACATTTGGCAGGCAGAAAGAATTCTGGGATAGGGACAGGTGTGCCAGATTTAGCCTGCAGTATGTGAAGAGGACAGACACATTGTGCCTGAGCTCAGGTAACCAGCCATATTGCAAATGTAAATTAGTATAAATGGGTCGTTTTAAGTTATGAGCTAGTCAGAGGAGAGCCTAGCTATACGGCCTAGGTATTTGTAAAATAATAATTGAGTCTCATGTGTCATTATCCCGGGAGCTTAGAGAAGGGAGGAAAACCCTGTTTCTACATCACTCTCCTCCAGTTCCTCCTCATCCCCACAATACTTTTGGCTAGCACTGCCTGAATTTACAGGCGAAGCTGTGAGTCCGAGCTGGAAAGAGCGTTCATTGTTTAAAAGCAGAGAACTGCCCTTGTAGAGGAGCAGAGTTTGGGTGTCACTACCCGTGGTCAGGCAGCTCAGGATTGCCTGTAGTTCCAACTCCGGAGGATCTGGCACCCTCTTCTGGTCTCCACAGGCACTGCATTCCTGCAAGCAAACCCACACTCACACACATATACCTGAGTTAGAACAAAACAAAAGTTTTAAAAGAAGTGGGTCAGAGAGGTCCAGCCACCTGCCAAGGGAACACGCTGGCAAGCATGAATTTGAGTCAACACTGCTCGCTGTGCCCAGGAGGAGAGAGGACACGGGCATGTGGCATAGGATCCAGGGCACTGAGCTCTTTTGTTGCTGGCTTATCCATATTGAAGAAGACCATAAGATTAAGAAATGTGCCATTCTTTTTTTTTTTTTAAAGATTTATTTATTTATTATTATGTATACAGTGCTCTGCTTGCATGTACTCCTGGAAGCCAGAAGAGGGCGCCATATCACATTACAGATGGTTGTGAGCCACCATGTGGTTGCTGGGTATTCAATTTGGGACCTTTGGAAGAACAGGCAGCACTCTTAACCACTGAGCCATCTCTCCAGCCTCCATTCTTGTCTCTTTACAATCCTCTACTCAGCCAACTCACTATGCGTAGTGAGAATCTAGCCACTGCTCTCTGTGCCATGCTGTGGTTTTAATAATTAGCATTAATTGTCAACCGGACAGAATAGAGAGTCACTTAGGAGACAAGCTTCCAGGCAACGCCTGTGAGAAATTATGCAGATCAGCTTGAGTGAGAAGGCTCAGCTTGACTGCGGATGGTACCATACCATGCATACTTTCTCAGACTGAATGAAACTGAGACGTTGACCTGATCACCAACAACCATCTCTCTGTGTTTCCTGCCTGCAGATGCCTTGTGACTTCCTGCCATGGTATGGACTGCACCCTTAGAATGTGACCCCAAACAAACCCTTCTTTCCTTAAGTTGCTCTTGTCACATCAACAAGGAAAGAAACTTGCCTTTACACTGTAACGATGCGCCCCCCCCCCCCACACTACTGCTCAGTCTGCTTCCATCCTTGCCCTCCTCCCAAAACACATGCAGCAACCAGAATGGTTTTTATGAGGAGTTATCTGTTCATATTATTCATTTCCTCACCACGGACAAGCCCAAGTCCCCCACAGAGCTTTGTGTGATCCAGATATCTGGGCCCACTTCCTCTCCAGCTTCATCTCCGCATACTCTCTGCACTTTCTCTCCTCTCCAGCCCCTCGCCAGAGCATAAAGTCCACCCCTGACTCTCTTGTATGAACTATCAGTGTCCCTTTACCCTCCTCCCACTCCCAGCCTGTACTTCTGCCCATCTCCCCTGTCAATGCAAGCTCTGTGACAGAACGGAGGGACGGACTTTGTTCCTTTTGTTGTTTTATTTCAGTGTTTGCACAGAATAAGGAACAAACAAGTATGTGTTGAATGAACGCATAACTAAATCAACTCAAAAGATAGACAGATCAGATAGTGCAAATATGAGGTTCCCTCTTATCAAAGACGCCTTTTTGTAAGTGTACAGAAATAAGGAGGAGAGAGACAGCTCAAAACAGCTTACCACACAAGCCTGACAACTTGTGTCTGATCCCTGGAATCCACATAAAAAAATCTAAATGTGGTAGCATGCACCTCTAATGTCTGTACTCTACAGTGAACTGGGAAAATATCCCAAAAGCCCCCGGGTTGTAGAGTATGGGATACAAGATGCTCTCCAGCTGCCCAGTGCCTGACAGGGGCCAATAACTATTATTTCTGGTGATTTTTATGTCACATGACCTTCCTACATTGGTAAGAACACCTCCTTCTTGAAGCACAAGACCTTGTGTTTGCAGAAATGAGCTAATGAAAAGAATCCCGTCACATACACACACACACACACACACACACACACACACACACACACACACACGCATGCACACACAGTGCAAGACTGGCCTAGGTGCTGTTCCTCACATTGTTTTAACTTTTCATATCTAAACTTGAAAATAATGCAGAGTGTGGATCTGTACTTGAATCAGGTGGGCAGGAAGAGCCTCCATAGTTTTATCTCCAACACCAGCTGCTGATGGCCCAGAGAAAGTCTGGAATCTGCTTTCCCCAATATGAAAACGATGAGTGCCTGGCTTGCACTGTGCTCGAATAGTATTGGGGCTTGACTGGCCATGGAAGAGGACAGATGCAGCTCATTTGTTGGAGGCAGGAAAGACCTCTGGTCCAGCACGTGGCATAGCAGTGATTCAGTTACTTCTGACGTAGACAGGCCCCTGGTGTTAGCCTTACTATTTAACCCTGGATCTCTGAGCTTGCTTTGTAACACTAAACACGCTTCCCCTATTCTGAGTTGGCTTTACTTGTCCGTCACTGTCACCACTTCCTCAGCAGAAGGCAAATTGCAGAACCTCTCATAGTGTATAATCCTATTTAAGCAACTTGCTTGAGTGAGCGTGCTTCTTCAGAGCTAGGACGCTACTGCAGATGCTCTTTAAGCCACTGAAAGTGGTTAACTAGCTATTTAAGGGCTGTTATGACTTTGAATGAGCTGAGAGGGTTTTTTTTTTTTTTTTTTTTTTTGGTCGTCTTTTTGTTCTTTTCTGTATTATTTGGAACTTCTAAAACTCCCGCAAATGATCTGTGGGAAAGAGAAACAATAGACCATTGTTCAATTTCAGAGAGAAAAATTCACTGACGTCATTTATTGCCAATTTTACTACCAACACCATCATCACAAGGGTCAGAGAATTAGCACAGACCAGTCAAGCTATACACAAGCCACCACATTTGTTTACAGACTCTCAGGCCAGGGTTAGTGTCACCTGATGCGTTCCCCTGCTGATCTGAGTTGGGAGAACCAAGAGTTGATCACTTGGTTTTCTAACTAAATGATAGTTGAAGTTGATTGCGTATCAGTCATTGGCATCTCCAAATCCACGGTTGATATGCAAGGTGGAGCAGCCTGTGGTCACCTTCTGCTTCTACCTGGTGCATAGACAGGCTGACAACTTTGTGCGGGCTAAAGAGCTGGTAGTCTGTCCCTGGGTGTGGTTGGCCAGGCTCCCAAGAGCTATCACAAAGGTTTTGGTCACTTCCAATCATCTGAACTAAAGCTAGTGGGCAGTGTTCAGCTCAAATCAGGGGATGCTTCCTTTCTGTGCAGTCATTTATTAATTTTTTTTTATTTGCAAAGCATCTGCTATTAGCCCTGAAATAAGCCAGAGATAATGTCTGCTTTCTGGGCACCCACCTTCAAATAAAGTTGGGTAAAAAAAATACAGCAAGCCATCCAGAGAGGTGCTGCTGAGGAACCTGTGAGCCAGACTCTAAAGGAGTCTAAGTCGAGGACTAAGAGCAGGAAAAGATTAGTGAATTTTTTGCATTTGGAAAATTACAAATATTCAGCAAAGACCTGGATAGCCCAGAAATCCTAGGATACCATCTAACTACTTGCAGAAAGACTTCTATCTCTGGACAGTAGAGCCGATCAAGAGGTACACAGCTATGATGTTTAGGACACCGGGTCAGGAAGATCACCAGGTCTAGCCTCGGCTACATGGCAAATCTCAAAAACAAGAAGACAACAGAACAAGTAATAGGGAAAGAGCATGTGCGGGCACTCTGTAATGTTGAAGCTGAAACCTGAAGATCCTGGCACCAATCACGGAAATATGCTACATGGTCTCGGATGACATCTGAGAAGTGGAAGGCCCCTGAGGCAGAGAGAACAGCATCATGGCTGAAGCGGTGTTGCAGAGAAGGAGCGATGCAAGGCCAGAGTATAAAGAGCACTGGAATTGTTACTTGCTGTATTTTCCAGCATATAAGATGACTTTTTAACCCCTGAGGAATCTGTGCCAAAGTTGGGGGTCATCTTTTACACTGAGTACTTACCTGCAGCCTGCCTCACATATCCGGTGCATGTATTGGGGGGGGGGGGTGCCTCAGCCTATTCCCCGTTCTGTTCCGGAAGTAAGAAGCAGGGAGGAGCAAGCTGCACACACATCTTCCTGTAACTCTAGGAGAAGAATGTGAGTGTGGATTGACTCTCCACCAGAAGCCACCCATTCAACTCGGAGGGCTGCAGGTCTTCCTAAGTGTGGAGTGTGCCTTAAAGGAGTAGTGTAGGCTGGCATCGGCTGTCTGCTGGCATTTAATAAAGCACCTGGTTGTCTGTGCCCTACCTGCCAATAGACACATGCCTGAGTCTTCTGTACAGGGTGTGCGTTGGACGAGGAGGAGTAGTCATATACTGCAAGTATATTCCAAACTCTATATTTTAACTGGAAAAGTTAGGGGTTGTCTTATACACCCAGTCACCTTTTATGCAGGAAGACATAGTAGATCAAAGTTCAAACCCTGAACTATGAAAATGTGTGCCTGTATATCAACCTATCTATATGTCATCTTTCTATGCTGTGTCTTCTGGGAGACTAGATGAATAAAGAGCTAAAGATAAGTAGGTACATACATACATACATACATACATACATACATACATACATACAAACATACATACATACATACAGATAAACATACATACATACAAACATACATACATACATACAAACATACATACATACAAACATGCATACATACATACAAACAAACATACATACATACAAACAAACAAACATACATACATACATACAAACATACATACATACAAACATACATACATACATACAAATGAACACACATACATACATACAAACGAACATACATACATACAAACATACATACATACATACAAACATACATACATGCATGCATGCATACATACAAACATACATACATACATACAAACATACATACAAAGTGATAGATGACCATAGACAAGTGACTGGAGAGATGCAATGATAGACAAATAACTAAGTATAGTGATACGGTGTTAAGTGACAGTAATTAGGTGGATGCTAGATGGATAGAGTGATCGGTGATAATGAATAGATAATAAGCAGACAGATGGCAGATAAAGAAATAATAAATGTATAGATGATAGACAATTGATACATAGATACAGACAGACAGACAGACAGACAGACAGATGAGCAGATACTATCATCATAAGTCTTGAGAACAGAATAAAGTCAGTCCATTCCCCTCACTGAATTCCCTGCTGCCCCCCAGGAGCTAGGCTGAACCACTTCTGGAATATGCACTTCAGTTCTTACTGTACACTTCCTCACTAAAGAAATCTGAACTCTAAGTTGCCGGATAATTGTGGGGATTAACTGAGTGTTTGAGAATCCCTCAAACAACGCACTGAGCATCCTGTGAAACATTTGGTGCCTAACAAGAGCTGAACTAATGCTAGCTGCTTCATAATTTAACCAAACAGCCTCAGGGTACGTTGGGACACTACAACAGTAGACAGGCAGCCTGAGCCCAAACCACTAGCAGCTGGTTTGGGGAAGGTTTCCTGACTTCCCTGAACTTCAGATGTATCACTGTTCACAGTGCCTGCTTTTCAGAGATATTTATAGCTTCAGTGAGTTCATATACACACATGCATAAAATGGCATCACTAGCAGCTGAAATGGTCTTTCCCATGAAATGTGTGGGGAGCTGCCAGAATCAGACCCAAGATTTAGAAAAATCGCATTAGTGTGAGATTACCTTTTCAATGGTCCATAATTTCAGGACCCACGTGGGACTCCAAGAATCTGTGAGAAGCCACCGAAGCATAAGCTCTCTTCATTTTCCCAGAGCAAGCCCCACAGACCACACTATGAAAGTTCTGGAAGATTACATGTGCTGTTAAGATTCTGAAACTCGATTAAGATCAAAGCATCACAGGAACTGCTGAAGGAAACACGGCTGGGACAGGAGAGTGGCTTGTTCTTCGTTACAGCCACAACAAGAGTTTGTCAGCCTGACATGGATCCTCAGTGTGGTTTGTTACCTCATCTTAGTGCCTTAACACAGCCTAGATGGAGAGCCGATGAGATCAAACGCCTCCCCACCCTCCACTTTAGTTCAAGGTCTAGGGAGTAAACCCAATTAGACTTACAGACTTGCATAAAAACACGAATTCCTGAGTTGGCAAGTGTCCACACACAGGAACACCTGAAATTCCAGCATCAGCATCAGCATCAGCATCAGGCTCCGGGAAGCAGATACCAGCTGAGGCATAACATGAGGACATAAGAAACGGGACCTTTAAGTCCAGTCCTCCTGGATGGACCGCTCCAGTCTTACACCAATTCTGAGTGCAGTGGTTGAAATCCATTAAGCCTGGGTGCAAGTCCTTATGTGGCCCTTCCAGCTCTTTGACCTTGGAATTTCCACTGTGAACTTGTGAGAATACTAAGTGGCCTGGAGGTCCACAGCTCCTGAGGGCAGCCTCCCACCTGTGGGTGCTAAATGCTCCCGACACTTGCTGGAGACGGCTCCTCTGTGGTGTCTTCCTTCCCCACTCGGGTTCACACAGTCACACTGCCTCAGCTTCCTCTTGGGACCTGTCTGCCTCAGCATCCACTTCCGGTGTCAGTGCTGCCTGGATGTGACCTAGGAAACTTGCGGTTCTCGTTCCCTCCGGACAATGTGCCTCCTTTTTCAAACCAATCACGTCACAAGGGCTGTGTGAAGACAGAAATATCCACATACTCCTAGAAGGACAAGGGCCCGAATTCTCACTTTAGACGCGTCGATCAAATGCGTCTGCAGCTGGGCAGTGCTGGGTGAAAACGGCTTCAGAACACAGAGATGGGGAGATGAGCCTCTGCAGCTACTGTTATAAATTAGGGTGAACAAAGTGACTGAAAAACTACAGAAATGTGTCTTTATAGCTGTGGAGCACAGAAGCAAAACCTCTCTCTGAGCTGAATAGGGTCACGCTCCTGACAAGACTGCTGAGGCGGAGGCTCTTCCCATCGCTTCCTGCACTGGGGGCTGCTAGAGCCTCTCAGCTGCGCCATCTCTGGAGCTCCATGTTCTGTTGCCTCTTGACCTGTCTGACACGGCGTTTGTGGTTGTACTAAATAAAATCTTACTGAATAACTCAGGAATCGCCCCTTCAAGACTCTTAATGATGGCTGCAAAGATCTTTTTTTTTTTCTCCCAGATAAAGTCACACTTACAGGTTGGATACGTTCCGTACAGTGTGGCCTCCTTGTAGGCCATTACTCAGTCAACTTCAATGGGCAAAGAGAGACAACAGAAAAGGTGAGAATCCGTGTCTTTTAAATCCCAACTATGTGATACAATATTCTCCCCTCAAAAAACAAAGTCATGAGGTAAATACCATAATTCCCATTATGTGAATGATGCAAGCATTTAAAATAAAAGAATCAACTCATACGAACAGTAGCAGCATGTGTTTAAGTCACAGGTGGCATGTAACTGAAGGACCCCAGCCCCAATGCATGCTCCAGCACCCTCACCCTGCAAAGAGGTAACATATTCCTGCCTTTCCCAACTCAGCTCAGTGGCCAGGGGTCCTGCCTCCACACTACAAGCAGGTCTATGTGCTCTTCAGCAAGAACCTGGCTTATTCTTGTTCTGGTGGCTGCTGATTTGTTCTCTGTATGTCCCAACAGACCACAGTTATTCTAAAAAGGTCACATGTCATCTTGTGTGTGCAAAAACATATACATTATATACACATACACATAGATATATATGTATACATGGACATATGTGTACACACACACACACACACACACACACATATATATATATATATATATATATATATATATATATATATATATATATATATATATTCATGTCTTTTGAAATGTGAAGACTCAGAAAGCCACCACTATGACAGAGAAGGTGTCAGAGGCAAGGTGTGATGGGAGGCCAGCAAAGACCCTAAAAGTGAGGTTTCTTAGTAGAGAAACAAATGCAAATGACGGATACTGCTAGGAAGTAGGCCTGGTCTAGGGTGGACCATCTTCTCAGCCCCTTGCGATCATTTTTGTGACAACTATGTAAATGAGTTCCCCAAGTCTTGGGGACAAGATGGAAGTGAGGGGCCATCCTCAGAATTTGTGTCCTAAAGACCTTTCCTGTCTTACCAGACCCTGCCTTCACTGAAAGTAACCAGATCCATCTTTCATCGCTCATATCAAACCAGGTTTAACTTCTTTCCCCCTTGACAATCATGCCCGTTCTTTCTGGTGTCTGGTTCTGTACCTTGTCATCCAACCCTCCCCTCAATGATCCTCAGAGACCCTGAACTCAGAAGAAGCCAGAAGAAAAAGCCATCCAGCTAACAGCAGTCACATTCCCAAAGCCAGCTCTCCATCTATCACTCTGCAAACAGAAACACATCGTTAATTATGTCTGTTAACTCAGCACAGGGGGAGGACTGGGCGGCAGAGGATCTAGAGCTCCAAGCAGCAGGCCTTTTCAAGCTGCGCATCAATGCCACAGGAGCCCTTAATGCCATCCGTCACCTGCTAGGCAGCTGTCAGGCCCTTGATGGAGCTATAGCAGCTGACATCATGCATTTAGGAGGAATTGTCAGGTTTCTGTGTTTTGATTTCGAAGTGTACTCATGTCTAAAAGAAAAGCAAGGGATTCCTCCCAAGGTAAAGGTTTGAGTGACTGGGCTGGGGAGAAAGAATTTATTCCTGTTACGTATTTCTGTATGACTATACTGGCCCATTTACCAGAAACGGCGTTGTGTGTGTAGTGCTGTGCCCAGCCTTGTCCTCTAGTTTGAGAGGAAAAAGAAACCCATCTGGATGTAGTGTTCCACATCTCTAATCACTGCACTTGAGAAGCTGAGGCAAGAGGATTTCCACACACTTAAGGCCATACTGGATTCATGGGGAATTGCACATCAACCAGTACTACAGATTAAGACTGTGTCGCACCATGTCCCCTGGAGGGGGAGACCTGGTGGCACTCAGAGGAAGGACAGCAGGTTACCAAGAAGAGACTTGATACCCTATGAGCATATACAGGGGGAGGTAATCCCCCTCAGGAACAGTCATAGGGGAGGGGAATAATGGGAAAATGGGAGGGAGGGAAGAATGGGAGGATACAAGGGATGGGATAACCATTGAGATGTAACAAGAATAAATTAATAAAAAAAATTCAATTGTATATGTCCCAGCATATAAATATTGAGTGTCGTTACTCCCTAAACAATAGTTTAACCTTATTTCTATAACATTTTTGTTCTATTAGGCACTCTAAGATGGATATTGTTTAAACTATACAGGGAGACATGCATAGCTCATATGCAAATACTACCCCACTTATGTAGGAGCCCTGAACACCTGTAGATTTGGGTATCCATCTAGGGTCTTGGGATTAAAACTCCATGAATATTGAGGGACAGTTGTATAAAACATGTCAAAGCTGATCAAATTGTCAGCTTTAAGTATGGACATTTTATGCGTGCCAGTTATAACTCAGTAAAGCTATTCTCCCAGCCTGCTAATAAAAAAAAAAAAGACTGTGTCTCAATAATTAATAATAATAATTCCTTGTCTATAGTATTGTAAGGCTATAGTCACGAGCCGGTCTTGTCGGCGGCTGTCTTGATTTAGCTAAGCAAGTAATGCTTGCTCAGCAAATACTCAGAGGAAGGATGAAGAATGAATGAAACCAGGCAGATAGCCTGTCGTTCTCTTCCTGGCCATCCTTGCCCTGTGGCATGCTTCCTGGGAAGGCCTGAATGAACATCTATTTGCCACAGTTATGGAACTGACAGCAAAACAAAGTAAAGACAGAGCCAAATCCAACTTGAACCAGTGAACTTACTGAGGCTGCTTAGAGAAGTATGGGTCCGCAGTTGCTTACAGGAGCATGAATAACCAATAGCAGTTGCGTCATACAAGCCCTGACTAGTGTGAGCAACTGCTCATAAAAGCTGGAGCCCTGGAGCTCTCTGCAGCCTGGCAGGTAGGAATGTCTATTTGTGGCAGTCCTCACTGCTGATAAAACCTTTGGGAAAAGAAGGACCTTGAGCATCTTGTAAACATGAGGGATTCTCTTGAGAGTCTTTTACCTAAGGAGCCTGTTTCCCTCAAAAACTTCCTGGATCTTAGCTTCCCTGCAGGTGAAATTCTGAAGAGAACGTAATCTTGCCTTAGTCTGGGCCCAAGGTGAAAACAGTCTTGGGATGCTTGACCCCACCGAGACTTTGTCTCTACAAACTGGAAAACGTCTTAGTATAGACTGAGAGAAAGAGGAAGGATCAGCCCAAGACAAAAGACAGGGACTGGCAATTCTGGCTGGAGTATTGTATTACACAAATGACCATTGACTGGGAAGAGGAAGTAGGGAAATCGAAAAGAGAGGAGATCAGAGGTTCCTGTCCACAGCACCCGGAGTTTCAGGATTGGCGGCAGTGTCAGTGTATACCTCCAAGTTCGGTCCTCAGACCATGAGGCTCCTTCTGTAGGATAGATGATCTGCTAGACGCCTGAGAATTACGGCAGGGAAATTGTCCCCATGGAACTGATATCCAAAAGGTTTCGTTCTTGTTCTCCTTAATCTCCTTCCCATCTAATTAGGGTAGTCGGGTTGTAAGGGAGGTACATGCCTTTAATAAATCCCTAATAAAATAGAATTGTTAAGGAATCGGAGCCAAGATGGAATGTTTCTACTGCTACAAACATCTTTCTTCACCTATGGCATCTTCCCCATCTTTGGATGTAGAACCTTCTACTGTAGACGGGAGACGCCCAATGCCCGGGTGTGCCTGCTTGGAACGGAATTGAAGCTGTGAGCACTAAAATATGCTGGCAGCTTCTTCCAGCATCCCTGAGCATGAGGGACCACTGAGGTAGCAGTACAACTGTGTCCAGGGCAATGCTCTGGAGTGGTCTATTTTGTGGGGCGATGTCTGTTTTATACTTAAAGATTAAAGCAATGATAGATAGAAGGGATCAGGCCGCAGATATTATGTTATACAGAGCTTATTAAATGAACATGGAGGAAGAAGGAAAAAGGGGGAAGGAGTACCCCAGAGAGTAAATGGGGGAGGGTAGCAGAGATAGAGGAGAGGAAGTAGAGAAAGATGGGGGGAGAGAGAGAGAGAGAGAGAGAGAGAGAGAGAGAGAGAGAGAGAGAGAGAGAGAGAGACCACATGGAGGTTTGAGGTTTGTCCTTTTCTATGGCCCTGGGCAGGGTCATGCCCCTGTGGCCTGTAAGCGATGACAATGGCATCATGGGTAGGCAGACTGAAGTAGAATCCTAGCATTCCTACCTTTTCCTATAATTAAAAAATGTTCTTAAGAACATTGGGTTATTTTTATATAAGGCAAGTTAAAGTATATAAACGTAGGTTCATTGGAAGCAGCTCTTGGCTGCCATGTAAAGGGAGAAAAGAGATAGAAAAAAAGCAATAGCAACAGATTATATAGTAAAGGGGAAGGAAAAGATCTGCCCTGAAATTTCAAGGTAGAGACCAGGCTATGCCAGCCATGTCCTGTAGCAGATAGGGACCACGGAGTGCTGGGAGAACCTGGAGCGGTTTGTCCCGGGCTTGGAACACACCATTTCAGCTTTTTGCAAATGGATAAGGGGGCGAAGTAATTGTCTTAACTACTTCCTGCTGCGATGGGGGGTTTAAAAGGCTGAAATGTTGGCCAGGTTCTGGAAGAACAAGCTGTTGCATTTGTTGTCCAGGGTCTGAGAACATCTGTAGCTGGGAAGGGCAACGCAGGTCCATCCAGCTACGAGGAACAATGCAGGTCCAGCTGGCACTTGTGGGACTGTGACAAAGTCCCAGATGCAGGAAGTCTGGCAGGATACTAGAATACATATGTGGGCAGAAGACGAAGTTATAGTAGGTTAGGGAGAAAGTTCCCTTTAGGTGTCCATTTGAGACTCTTGGGAGAGCAAAGAGAAAAGGCTTGGCACAATGCTGACAATTTGTGAACATTTTGGGAGAGCAAAGAAAAGGTCTGAAACTTCTTTCAGTTTACCCTAGGAAAGGCTTGAACATAGTAGAGCAAAGAAAAAGTCTAGATATGGGAGCTTCCTCCCATTTTACCCAATTGCTGGAAATAATTAAAACATTTTAGTTTTGCATTTGTCCAAGTTTGGTTGCAGAGGCATGTAAGCTTAGAAGCCTTTAATGTGGGCGTAGGGATTTGAGATTTTCAGGAAGCATCCCAAAGGTGTGTTAGGAGGCATGGATGGATGACTGGAGGTTTCCCATGGGGAGGTGAGGCCACTAACCTATTAGGGTGTCCTCAAAAATGGATAGTGACCCAAGGAACAGGTACAGACTGCTTAGTAGCTCGTCAGCACTAACCAGCGACCAACAGTGTAGCTCAACAGATGAACTAGCATCAAGTCGGCAGCTCCCTGGTGCACCAGGATTTCCAATCAGATAGTGGCTGCTGCAGAGCAGCAGAAAAAGCTACATCAGAAAACTCACCGGATGGGGATGAGCCTAGTTGGAGGTCAGCGAAGAGGTTGGGTACCTACCAGTGAACCAGAGAGGTGCCAGTAGTCTCTTGGACAAAGGGAAGCGTTTGTGTGACTAAGAAGGGGGGATTTAGCTGGTGTTGGGTGCAGAACGGTGACAATCAGGTAGTTAGGGAGAAGGGAGTCCCAAAACCAGTGAAAAGAGGAAGGAATCCCACCCTCTGAGATACGCAATAGGTGAGAAACTTAGGCAGGGATTACAATACTTTTCTGGACTCCATTTGACCTGAGAGATGGATTTCCTATAGCTTACAAGAATCCTTTTAAGTTCATAAAGGGAGATAAATTTAGCATCATTTGACATACACTGTTAGACATGTACACACTGTAGGAAAAGGCAGCAGACACGCAGTATAGCAGAAGCTTCAGGGGAAAAACTTTGTGTTAAAAGCATAAATACTCTGAGGTAAGCTTGGAAAGGCAGAAGCATTTTTGGCCTCTATGGAACAGTAACAAAAGGAAATTTAAAATCTTGGAACTATGGTAGGATCGTATAGAGGAATGATTTACCATAATCAGATTAGTAAATTAGAGCTCCATTGATCAGTCTCAATACGCTGAACCTTAAATACAACAATAGCATAGCAACAGCATAACAACAAGAAACAAAGCATCTTTTAGACGTGTTGACCTTCACAACTTGCATTTACCAACTTAAGACACGTTTTTAAACACCTTCTTGGAAGCTTTTAGCAATAGGTGAAATTGACAGTTAAAGTTTGGTCTGGTGCATATGAAGAGGACTGGGAAGGTACCTGAAGTCTCCCATAACAGAAGCTGGCCACGTGGCTATGTAACCCAAGGATGAGTTTAAAACAGTCCTATAGCATTACTCTGCTTGGCGAGGCTGCTGAACTTAAGAGCCATCTGTATATTCAACCAGGTCAAGGAGCTTGAAGACTGGAAAAGTCTACAGCTCTTGTGCTGGTTGAACCTCCAGTGACTAGGCACAGAGGACAAGCCTGCCTGTGAGCAGTGACATCCATAGGCCAAATTTGCCAGCAGACTAGGCTGTGAGATCAGTGTCCCATTCTGGCTGCAGCAGCTGTGAAACTGGTGTTCCCTTTTGGCTGCATCTGAAACAGGTCCCTGGCAGAGCTGGCTCAGGCTGGACTCCGGCAGGAAGGGGAAAGCAGATCTCTCTATTTTCCCTTGGGCAGTGGTTAAGGCCTGAAGCAGTTTGTTGTAACCGAGCCTGTCGGGAAGACCCTCTCGGGTTTTTTAAGGATTTTACCGGTCCTTATATGAGGCTCAGGACACATACTCAGCCTTTTAATTAAAATGGCAACGAGACCACAGTTTTGTCTATCTTAAGAATATTTAAATAGACAACTCTGTTCATAGTTTATCTTAATACTTAAAAGCTAAGACTTTAGGTTTTATTTCTGTTAAGTTGGAACGTTAATAACACAAGTACAACCCAAAAGGAGCCAAATAATTTTGTATGACCAATAACTTTACATTTAGAATTTTAGGCTAAATATGGTTTAAGGCAATGGTTTAAAATTTAATATTGTAAACAAGTGAATGTTAATACAGTAGAACATTATAGACTAACTTTAAAAACTGTATCAAACCCATTAGCCAGGAAGCTTATAGTTGAATCCAGGTTAGCTGATGACAGAAGAAACAGCATTTATCTTGTTAATTTGAATAGACCTTTATAACTTTGAAATAAAAAGCATTTAGAAGCAGGATACAATACAGACTTGGTACAGTTGTCAGTCACTGGTCACTGTGTGGAGGTTAACTCCGCCCATAGCCTTCCTTAGGCTGCCCTTTGACAGTCAGGGCTCAGGTAGTAGAAGCCCTGTGTTTGCATACACACTGAATCTCCCAGCGTCCCTGAGAAGAAGGAGGGGCTGGGGCTGCGGTGGGAAGCAGGGGATCATGTGGCCAGACACAGAGGTTTGTCCTTTTATATGGTCCTGGGCAGGGTCATGACCTCATGGCAGGTAAGCGATGACATCACAGGTAGGCAGGCAGACTGAAGCAGAGTGCTAACAGTCTGTACTTGAGAGGATTCCAAGTTTCTGGGGTGAGAAATATTGTGAGTGGTTGCTGCTTACACAACCCTCCATGATAACCTCTGGCCTTAGTTTCTATTCCAAGTTCCTGGCCACTTATCACTAACAGAGAAGCGAGGGGATGCCGAGATGATGGCGTGACACATCCAGCCTCCCAGCTGAGTGGCAGCTGGTTTGCATGCCCGGGATAGAGTCTCAAACGCATGCCTTCCCACCAACCTACACTGAGCTTCCCAGGGGAAGTAGTTCTAATCAAACTGCTTGGCTGCAGGCACCTTGTCTCTTTGGAGCAGCTCCTTGTCTATTCTGAGCTAGATGAGCTGCTGACTGTCTATGACCTCAGCTGCTGTAGAGGCTGAGGCAGGAGGATCATAGGTTCAAAGCCTGTGCAGGCTGCAGGGTAAGTTCATGGTCACCCAGAGTTACTTATTAAGACCGTGCCTGTCCCAATTAGCTTTCTCTGAGCTTGACAGAAGCTAGACTTCTCTGGGTAAAGGACTGTCTATTGACAAAATGCCACCATTAGATTTCCTATGGCAAGTCTGTGGGGCATTTTCTTGATTTTTGCTTGATATTGGGAATGCCCATCCCACAGGGGCTACTGCTATCACTGGGAAAGCAGTGTTGAGAGATGTAAGGAAACAGGCTGAGCAAGCTAGTGAAAACAAGCCAGTAAGTAGGGTTCCTTCATGGCCTCTGCGTCAGTTCTTACTTCCAGGCTCCCGTCCTGAGTTCCTGCCTTGCTTCCTCTAATGATGGGCTGGGACCTGTAAGCCAAATAACCCCTTCCCTCCCTAATTTACTTTTGGTCAGTGTTTTAATACAGCAATAGAAAACAAACTGAGGCAGTGCCCAGAACTACAAAATAGACAACCAGAGCTGAAAAGACACATTAATGGATGTCACTTGCTTAGTCTGTCTGAGGCTCAGGTTCCATCCCCAGACCTGTAGAAATGAAGTGTATTCTTTCCCCTTGTCCACATAGTGACACGGACAAGTAGATACATGTGAGTTCACACTATAAACCTCATTGTGGGTGATCTGTAGACAGCCAGCTGAGCCATCTGGGCCTCTGAGTTCTGGCTAAAAAGAGAAATCCATTTGTCCAGCATTAATCACAAGAAGTCCCCAACTTGGGCAGCATGGGCTCAATTTTTAATTGGGTTCAAGTTGAATAATTACTCAGCTGCCCATAAAATTCGTTTTAACTTATTAAATGGGGCTTCCAAAATAGCGCTGTCATGGAGTGTGGCCAGTTACCGTGGGTAATTTGTCTGGAGAAAAATGCATTGGTCTGAAACCTCCATCCTTTCTGGCCCAGCAGCTGAAGGTCTAGGACAAGTGAGTCAACCTCTCTGAACTGCAATGTCCTCATGTTTAAATGGGTTTGGTATTTATATCTACTTGATTGTACTGTCAAGGGTATATATAAGGCATGTGTGTAGACACATAGCCTAGCACAGAGAGGGTTCTGGATGACTGGGACAAAGCAGATCCCTTAGGATAGATATACGAATTGAGTCCAGTGTAAAGTTGCATGGAACTGTCTTCAGCATTCTTGATTTATAATGCCATTTTCCCTAAAGGACTGCACCAATTTCCACACCTCCTAACAGTTTATAAAACCACTTACTTTATAAATGGTTTTAACCAGGTCTTTACCAACTGGCAAAGGTGGACTTACATGATTTGTGTACTAATAAGAGAGTCATACAGGTCAGTTTCTTTCAAAGGGCCAAGGACAGAGCAAATGCCCAAAGACTGCCCTGCATGACTCACTCACATGTGAAAGATAAAGAATGGCTTCCATGGAAGTAGAGAGCAGACTGCTGGGCACTGGAGACTAGGAAAGGAGAGGCGAGAAGAATGAAGGAAATTGTGTAATGAATGCTCAAATACTCTTAAAGTAGTGGGATGCTGGTTGACTTGAAACTTAACTTCTTGCAGTCAGAATCTTGAGGCGGGAGTCTTGGTAGCAGAACTGTCCAGATCCATTTAGCCTGTGGCCATGTTTGTCAGAGAGTAGCTTGATAATTAATGCAAGTTGGACAAGCCACCCTGAATGTAGGTAACACCATCTCATGGGCTGGGCCCTGAACAGTATAGAAGTGAAAAAAGCCTGCTAGGCAGAACCAGCAAGTAAAGACTATGCATTTGTTCTCTGTCTCTGCTTTTGACTGTAGATGTACTATTTGAGCTCCTGCCTAGACTTCTGCTCAGTAATGCACTGTAGTTGCAATTGCAAGTCTAGTGGATCCTTTGGTTCCTAAGTTGCCTTTGGTCAGGATGTCTTCTCACAGTAACAGAATGAAACAAGAGCAAAAATAAGTGCACATCATAGCAGAGAGACGGGTTATAACAATTCATTATTACACAGAACCTGAAGGGAGAACTTCAGAGGCTGAACACAAACAACAAGTCCTTAAAGATATAGAAATGCATACATAGAGAAGATAGAACAAAAAAGTAGATTAGTGAATCTACTCCTCAACTTAATGCCTTAATTGTCACTCACAAGGCTATTTTTAATTCACTGGTGTAGAATTTTGAATATAGTTGCAAAATAAGTTTAATTCTGGATACAGTGGTACAGAATTCAAATGTAAGATTATTCTTCAAGCACACACACACACACACACACACACACACACACACACACACTCACATATATATTTCTACTCTAATGTGAGGTATTATATTTGTATAACTCAATTATAATACAAGGTTTACTTCCAATACTTTGAAAGTTCTATTGCAGGCTGTTTAGGATAAATAAGTTATACAAGTTAATTGTTAGTTGATCAAATCATGGTCATGTCAATTATAAATCTACTTTTGTCAGAAGAACATGCATCTTAGGTGCAGCAGATAGATATGATTCTATAGAAAGATAAAGTAGGAGAGTTAGATAAGGGCCTTCAGAGACATGCAGAATATAGCATTTAAAAATGTTTTTACTATTTTAAAGATTCACTGACAACGAGACAAATTAACTCCCGGCAACAACCAGCCTATCTCAAAGAGGATGATGAGCGTCAAAGAGCCTCCTTATGGAGATAGCTTCAAATGTGGCAAATAAGCCACTGAGGAAAATGTCCTTGTTTCTACCACAGACAGAATTCTGCCTAAAAGGGGCAAGCTTGGATGCAGGCAGAGTGGATGGCTAAACTCTGCCAAGACAGAGCAAGCAAGCCCTTAATAGTTTCTGCCTCACAAATATATCTGTCGGCTATATTGGGCCAGAAGGTTGAAGAAGATGCTCCAAAATTATAGGGAGTTTTGGGTGACTATTCAGGTAGCATCCTCTCATTTGGAAAGCTACTTGGCTTGCACTCCTGGCTTATTCAGATAATCAAGTTTATTCCTTCTCAAGTCTCTAATGGAGTTGAAGACCAGGTAACTTAGTTTTATAATGAAGCTTCCTTGTTTAGGAGTTAAGGTGTTTTTATTGTATATATGTATAATAGTATAAATGTATATGTAAAAAATTAAAATTAAAAAATATGAAAAAAAGAAAACCTCACAGCATACAGGAGAGTCTTACCCTTCACAATGTGTGGTGTGCAATTTTGAAAATAGGATAACAATTCACTTGAAATAATCCATAACTAATTTCTCTGAAGCATAATTGTAGATTTCATATAATGTAGCCATGAATGAATTTATAGTTGGTAGATGGCACCAACAACTCAAACCATCTTCGTTTACTATTGCCGACTACTGTACATTTTATGGAGTTATTATATATTTGTGTGCTGGAGTCATGAAAAAAAGATATAGAAATGCTAATGATTTGATCATTACACATTTACTGCGCATGTTTCCTCATCAGACTGCATCCTATAAACGGCTATATATACATATATATATGTGTGTGTGTATATATATATATATATATATATATATAGAGAGAGAGAGAGAGAGAGAGAGAGAGAGAGTTTCCTTCAGTGGAGTGTGTAGAGGGACTCCACTGGTGACAATTCTTGGCCGCAACATAAATTTTTTATTAATTATTTGGAAATTTTGTGCAAAGTACCCCATCACACCTGCTTCCCATTCCTCCCAGATCCACCTTCCAATTCTTGAACACCAAATCCCAAATCAGAAAAAGAACAACAACAAGAAACCCACCAAGTCCAATTTGTGTTGCCCATGGTCTAACTCTTAGTGACCAGCCCCTTAAAGAAAATTGAATTCTCCTCTGCTGCCACCCTCTACACCCCTGCCAGGGGCCATCGACTGTGAAGAACTACACTTCTGAAACCTTATCATGCTATTTAAGGACTGTTCAACAGCTTCCTGTCTGGATTGTTTCTTCTGAGGGAGAGGGGTTGTCACAGAAGCCTTCACTGTCTCTCATTCTCAGTTACAAGTCTTCAGTCATTTATAGCACTACAAAGGCAGATCCCTTGCCTCTAGCAGCCATCAGCAGCAGGGACCATGGGCTTCTACACGGTTTATGTTGGCTGCTTGGATCACAGACACATCCACCTGGTCCCTGGAGGCAGCAGGAGCATTGGACATCAACATGGCTTCCTGTGGCAACACAGAACACAGACACCAAAAACCTCAAAATATCTGTTGGACGAGTCAAGCATTCACTGGCTGTAGGAATAACTGAAGCTGAGATCTGTGCATAGAGGAGGAAGGAAGCCAGTGTCTCCACATGACATGCCACAGGAAGAAACTAAGGCAGGTGGTAGATTTGTCTTCGTTTCAATTCCCAGAGCAATGTGCTTTTGAGGAGCAAGAAAAATAGAACTAGAAGAATGCAGGATGAACTCCATAGCCAAACACACACATGTACATTGAAATATGCCTGAAATATGTTCTTGCTTTGTTTCGGGGACTGTGCCATTCACAATCAGGCTTGTTAAAACCCAGGAGCCACACAGATCTGCCTTCTAGCTCCATCGTCAACACTCTGTGTGTTGTAGCTGCTTCTATTTTCATATTTCATATTTCTTAGTCTCACATTCCCCATCAACTCACTTTGCCTGTCCTCCACACTGCTTGCTAATAGAAATCTCAGTCAGTGACCCTTAGGCCAGGATGTTTTAAGAATAACCCAAGAATCAGCCTTCAAGCTGACAAATGGGAAGGACACTGAGCATCCTGCCCCAGCTTGTAGGTACATGCCAGAACAGGACTCCAGTTCTGCTACATCTGAGCATACTTGTGAGCATACCATCAAGGACCTGTTGAAGGCTCACGTCGCCCTATGCTTTGAAGACAGAAATGGCACACATCAGCTTGCACCTGGTCCAAGTGAATAAAGGACGCATGGTAGACCTGGACCACTTGTTTACCCCATTGAGAGTGAGAGTATCCGCCTAATGTAATTTGTTTGGCAGCCTCCCAGCAGGATATGCCAAGACTCCATGAACATTAAGTGTATTAATGTCCCCCCTTGGAGGAGATGTTCGCTTTTAACCAATGTTCAATTCTTCAGCAGCAAGCCCTGGCCAGGAAATCTGTCCCTGCAGCAGAGGGAAAGCATCCAACTGTACAGCTGAGCAGAACCTTATGAATAATTTTAATTTCTTCAACAAAAGAGAAACAAAAGGATTTGGTCAGTGTTATTGCTTGGCGACTACACACTAAGGCTCTTTGAACCGATTGTTCTGACCTGACAGAGGAGAACATCCGGTCCAGGAAGGACAATGTTGAATGATTTATGTCTGTGGACCACAGGCACTGATGGTGAGGACAGGTCAGGAAGGAAATCCAATTGCAAACTTCTAATTAATATATGTTTTATTTATGCATATGAGTCCTGAAATATTCATGGAGGCGAGGGAATGCATAATTGATGTGCCCCATAGAAAATGTGTTTATGGTGCGTGTACAGGGGGCACTGAATGTCTTCTGTCAAAGACGTAAGAAGGATCCTGCAGCTTCCAGAAGCTTGGAGTGCTCAGTGCTACTGGAAGTCTTGGCATCTCTGTGCAGTCTGGCAGCTGGCATCCCAGGATGTTCTTTGTAACACCACGTCTCTGGGATGTGCATACCTTTCCTTTGGGGGAGAAACAAAGCCAAGAGGACTCATATGTCAATGGAGCACATCTAACACGGAGCAGGCACGTTTCCAAGGTTACTTCATTTCATCTTCCTGACAATAACCATCCTATTATTTTCTTATCTATGTATGAAGAATCAGGATGCAGAAAGATGAATTGGTGGGTCAGAGGTCATGCAATGAGCAAGTGGGGAGCTAGAGTTTTAAAACATTATTCTTTTTGTTTTCGGAAATATCACAGAAGTAGTTGCCACAGGGACCATTTATGAATGCTTAAAGGTAGTAAGTGATGGAAGGTGGGGAAGAGGCACTCTCCTGGATCATCATTCGGAGAAATCATACCAAAGCTATTCAATTGCTGCGACTCAGTTTTCTCTTCTGTGACATTGGGGCAAGCATAGTCTCTCCCTCCATAAAGCTGTTAGAGTTGAGAGAAAAAGAGAAAATTCAGCATTTGTGTGGGGCTTTGGGAATAGCTCAACTGTTAAAGCACTTGCTGAGCAAGCATGAGACCTGCACTTCCGATGCCTACAATCCACATAAAGGCTGTGACTGTGCTGCGGTGCACCTGTAAGCTACAGCCACTGAAGGCAGAGACAGGACACTCCCTGAGCAAGGTGGCTAGCAAGGCCAGCCGTATCTGTAGCTTTGGGGTGACCGGGAGAGCTGTCTCAGTGAATAAGAGTGAAGAATGACTAGAGATGATTCCAGACATGAACCTCAGGCCTACACATGTACACATGTACACATGTACACATGCACCCACAATACAACTATGCCCACACGCATACAAACATTCCCGCATGCATGTGCACGAGCGTGCGCGCGCACACACACACACACTCTCTCATGCTAGACAGGAAGACCATGAATGACCAAAGTACAGACTAATGTCCAGCTTGGTGAACTAATGACTCTTATTGGAGTTACTTACAGGAGCAAAAAATTACTTCAAGATGGCTGCATCACCAAAGCCCACCCCAGCATGTGTGATTGCTCACAAGGCTGGGAGCCTGAGCACACTACACAGCCTGCAGGCAGCTCAGCGGGTTGGGGAATGTCCCTTCCAAATGACTGGGTTGGTGGAAACCTCCTCCAGGTGGCTCTCCCGGCTTCTGCTTCTTTCAGGAAGCTAGTCTGATCTCACAGGCTTCTTTGCGGCTTGGCTTCCTGAAAGCGACCCTCAGCAGTTTGGCTTGTTTACTCCTGCAGGGGGCAGCCTAGTGAATCTGGTCACTTTCAAGGACTTCCTAAAGCTATTTCCAACTGTTTACCTTTCAGCTTCAAGAGCTGCTGATGTTATTTTTATAAAACAGTGTTTCTTAGTTTCTCTCTTAACCCAGCTATCATATAAATAATTGAGGCTCTTTTTTATTTCTTTAAAAATACGCTTCACAACACAATCTCGAGCAGTGTAAATCTGTTCTTAACCCTCTATGTTATCCTGACTCCACTTTGCTAAAAATCTCCAAGTAACTTGCTTTTTAGTTTTCCCATTGCTCCATCTGGATCTTTTTTCACCTCTCCTGCACCTCTTCCTGTGGCTGAAACTCTTGGCTGAATCGCCTGTTTCCTCTTCTAACTTCTCTTCCCATGGCTTGCAAGAAGTCCAGCCTTATTCTCTCCTCTGCTCAGGGATTGGCTATAAGCTGCTTTATTGACATATCAGGGGACAACTAGAGAGCAGTGTTTATACAACATTAAGACAGGAGATTATCAGAACAAGGACTGCAACCAGTTATGAGGGATACAGACATCAGCCTTTGAATTACACAATAACCTTATGCCTACACTTCCTGCAGGATGGAATGTTTCAGTCTTCAGGAAACTGTTATGAAAGAGGCAGTGATTACACCACAAGTTAGTAATTACACATTTACCAAATTTACCAGAGAAGTACAGGACACAGAGAAACTCTCAGAGTAATATTGGCTTCGTGAAGGGAATGTGTGTGTGTACATGAATATGTGGAAGTCAAAGGGCTACATTGAGTGGCTTCCTCACTGTCTCTCCATCTTACTTTTGGAAATAATGTCTTCCAGGTCCTGCCTTTCCCACCGGGACCCAAGCACTGGGATTACAGGAGACACTAATGCCCAGCCTTTTCAGATAGGTTCTGGGAGCTAGAACTCACTCCTTATACTTGTGGGGCAAGCACCTTACTGACTGGCCCATGGTCACAGTGCACACAGTGACTTAAGTTTCAGTTTTGGAAGGTAAATTCATGGAAAGGTTAGAGAAAAAGGATGTTACAGGTGAGGTTACAGCCTGTGCAAAAGCCTGAAGACGTGTCCCAGGAAGAAGACAAATGCTAATGTTGTCTGTGTCAATCAGACAGAACAGATAAAGCAAATCTATAGATTTTGAAAGGGGATTTATTAGAATGGCTTAAGGTATGGCAAACACAGCAATGACTGTCCCCTGATGGAAAGGCCAAGAATCTGATAGCTGTTCAGTCCATGAGGCTGGAAGTTTCTCAGCTGGTGGTCAGTATACATTGGAATCCTAAAGAAGTAAGTTCTAACACCCAGGAGTGAATAATGCCTCAGCAGCTGGGCAGATGAACATGCCAGTGAGAGTAAGACCAAGCAGACAAAAAGCTAAAACTTCCCTTATATCCGTTTATGTTGGCTGACACCAGAAACCATGGCCCAAATTTAGGGCAGACTTCTTCACCCCTCAAATAATTTCATCAAGAATAATGCCCCACAGATGTGCCCAGCTGCATGGGTTTTAATTGATTTAAGATATGGTCAAGTTGTCAACCAAGATTAGCCATCACATAGTCCAAGCTGAGACTCTACTGCTCACTCAGGAAGGGAGGAGTGGGAAGGAAGGAGGAGGTCTAGACAGCAAGAGCCCTTCTCACAGGTGAAGTGTGGTCCCTTTGCTGTCTGCAGAGCACCCTGCGCATCTCAGTTGATCAGCACTGTCTCCGCTCTTGGGAGGAGGGCCTGGCTTTTTCTCAGGTTTTGGCTTTTTCATGAAGCACCTCATATATGGAGCTCAGAATGAGCCAGATGAGTTTCCCAAACTATATTTAAAATAAAAGTATCTACATCTCTCCATCCTTACCCCATTACACAAGCTCAAGTCTCCAACTTCTCTCATCTAGGTATCTACAAATTCTCTTAACCAAATCCACTTTCCAATGTCCAATTCCTCCTCTCTCTCCGTCATAGCCACATGGGGTCTTTGTATCACACAACTCTTGTTACCCAGGGCACTACAAACCTAAAGAGGTCTGCAGTCCCTACAACAGAGACCAAATCCCTACTATGGCTTCAAAGACGCAGAACAATTCAGACACTGTCTATGAGCTCAATCGTATTCTGGATACAGCGGCCCCTCCCTCCAGCCACTCTGACCTTCTTTTCCTTCTGTCCATCACAGACCTCCCTCCACACAGTACTCACGGCTGTTCTCTTTGCCCAGGAAGGCCTGTCTGGCTTCGAGTTAAGTTTCTCTCAGTGTTCAGAGCTCAACTTAAATGTAATGTCTTTAGGGAAACTTCCCAGCTCTTCATGCATGCTCCAAGCCTCTGTCCTTCTTGCTAAAATTCCCTACTGTGTTGGTGCGTCTTCACTGTTCCTACATCAGGGTGTGTCTTTGAGAGCACCTAGAGATAACCAAGGAGGCAACATTCAGTAAGTGTGCGACCTGGGTGGAATAAAGGAGAAAGATGAAGACACAGGAGCATAGCATTATCTCTAGCTCCTGGTTGCTGTGGTATGAGCTGCTTGCCTCCATCACTGCCAATTTCAACCATAAGACAACATACATTTTCTTCCACTATATTCCCAACAGGCATCTGTGACAGCGACAGCACAGCTAATGTACCAGTTACAATTGTTTCTATCCATGAAGGTAGAAGACACATCAGGTTTGTCCAAGCCCATAGGACGCCAATTACTGGCACAGTAAGCAGTCAGTATTGAATGGATGAATGATGCATTTATAGTCTCCTAAGTCATGTCACATTTTTATTGACTTGAAAAATTGTATTGCATAATTTTAAAAAATACATTGTCGTAGTTGTGGTTTCTTCTGCTATCATGAAACACCATAACCAAAAGCAATTTGAGGGAGAGAGGGTTTACTTCAGCTTACAGTTGTAGCCCATCATGAAGCCAGGGCAGGAATTCAAGGCAGGAACCTGGAAGCAGGAACTGAAACAGAGGCCAGGGAGGAGTACTGCTTACTGACCTAGTCCCCATGGCTTGCTGAGCCTGCTTTGTTATAGCACCCGGGACCACATGCCAAGAGTGTCACTGGATCCTTCTGTACCACCTCATTCGTTAATCACAGTCTTGCATGTGGGCCAATCGCATGGAGGCATTTTCTCAACTCTGATTTGAAAGGGGAATCTTGGACTCCATTTGGATCTTGGTCTCCATTATAGACCAGACCTGACCTAGGCCTGACTCCGAGAAGTCATCAGCTCCAGGAACAAAGCATAGAGGGACAGCCAATCATGGAAAAGGGCATCTAGGAGATAAACATGGCGGTTTCTTATCTTAAGACTGCCCAGCTGCACTTGACACCCTCAGTTCATCTTGTGGTTAAACTTTCAGGACACAAGAAAGCAGTCTGGTGGCTACCTGGGCCCGAGCCAATCAGAGACCGACCCATGGTTCTGCCCTGCTACCCTCCAATCAGGTTAAAGGTTACCTAACCCTTACTGGAATTCCCCTTTCTGGTTTTAAAAGGAGCCCGTGAGTCCCACTCAGGGGTCGCCATTTTGTGAAGTGGCTGACCCCTGCCTGCCGGAATTGTGCTTTCTTGAAATAAAAAGTACTCTTAATGATTGCATGTGTGAGGCGTGGTCTTCATGTGGCGATTTCAGATGTAACAGATGCACCTTTCCCAGATATCTCTAGGTTTATGGCGAGTTGACAAAAAAAACAACCGGCACGTCTATTTTTATTACATCCTTGACACTTTCGTTCATGTTTTGATCATAGTCACCCTCCTTCCCTCAGCTGTACACAAATCCATCTCAGCTTCCCTCTGACCAACTTCTTGTCCTTTTTCCCCTCATCAAGGCCAATTTGTACTACCCAAATATTCGTGGCTGTATTGCCTTCTTCTGGAATGTGGTTGGATTCCTCCTTTTTTTCTGAAGACTAAAGAAATACTGTACCTTCAAAGACCCTCCAGCTTCAATTGTGTCTTTTTACTTTTTCCTGCTCAATCAAAATTCATGCTGGAGAGAAACACTGAATAAGGGTTTTCCTCCACCTGTCCCCACCGCCCCACTATCAAGTTATGTCCTAGACATTGTTGCATTTCCTATGTATTAGAAGGCCAAACACAGACCCCAATCCTTGAGTGCACATGCTGGTACACCGGCATAGTGGAGCCCATCCTCTATCAGAGAAGTAAACCGTTCAGTAAGCTGGTACATGTTATAGAAGCAAGAAACGCTACTATGGGGTGAGGTGGGAGATCCCCAGACCGGGAATGTGTCTGCAGTATGAAAGAGGGTAGGAGGTCAGTTTCAAAGTGAGGGTGACAGTGAGGTTGGCACTGCCGGAGAAAGGAGACAAGAGTCCGATCACACTTGGAAGATCACTCCAGTGTCTGGCAAAGGCCTGCAGGCAAAACACAGAGTGGAGGTTCAGGAATCCCAGTGGAGTGGAGGGATAAGACACAGAGGACAAAGAAGGAATCAAGCACCAGGGGCCAGGCTTTCTGCAAACTTTAAAAGCAAAGGAGAGGGGTTAGGAAGCTGCGGTTTGTGGAGAAAATGGGTTGTGAAGGGAGGAAAAAAGGATGTGCAGAGACCTCTGGGGAAGAAAAACTTTGTAGGAACCCAGGGAGGGGCAGTGAGTGCTGAGACCACATGGGGCAATGGTAAAAAGCAAGGGAGGAAGAAGGAAGGAAAAAAACAGCGTTGTCTACACTCAGACGCATTTGCATGTAGAACCAGCAGCCACAGAGCATGAACAAAGCAGGAAATGAAGGAAGGATCTGTGTAGTTGTAGGGATGAGGTTGCTGGGAAAGGTGGGGCAGGGGTGATGGTCCAGCCTGAGGCTCCTTTGTACTGTAAGTAGTGTCAAAAATCCCCAGGAGATGTCAGGGGTCACTTCTGTCCTAGAGTCTGGGAAACTGGTTCTCCAGTTCTCCTTTTGCTCTTGGCTGCTTTTTTTTTTCCCCTTGCAAAAACTCAGGAATGAAAAGGGAGAAAATTTAAAATTCACCATAAGATTAATTTAGACTAGCCCTCTTTTTTTAATGTCTTTTATGAGTATTGAATTATGCCATGTAAGTTCCTTTAAAACAGATGTGTGTGTGTGTGTGTGTGTGTGTGAGAGAGAGAGAGAGAGAGAGAGAGAGAGAGAGAGGAGAGAGAGAGAGAGAGAGATCCAAGGACAAATGGATTCTTCATCTTTAAGAAAAAAGCCGTCTCAAGGAAGGGGTCAAGAAATGACAACCACATACATGTATTGAGTTTGTCAGTTTCCCAAAACCTAAGTGAATGATCATCAAGAAAGTAACTTGACCAGAAATCCCAGAAGCTTCATTAGAATTGAGCTCCTTACCTGCCTCAGAGGCAACAGTGTGCCGCAGGTGTTCCCTGAGGCCCCCAAGTACACAGGGGCTTTCACAGGAGAACAGAAGGCAAGCCAGCCTCAGCGAGCATTGCCACCACACGCATTATCTTAATTAAAAGCCTGGAGATGGGAACCAACTCCTTGCTAGTGAGCACAGAGCTCAGCTGATTCCCCCAGTCATGGAGCTCTGGGTTGGGGAGACTAGACTCCCAATTATTCTCTGATTTCACTTTGAGGGTGTTTCAACTTCAGGCTCCCTGGAAGGATGCTATGTGGCATTGGTGAACTGCTCTGATACGTAGGTGTCAGGAGAGAGTCCTGGATGACGGAGGAAAGTTTCCTTCTGAGGGACTCTGGCAAAACTACAGATGGTAAGTGAGAAGTCAACACTGGACAGTAACCAACAGACCCACCCAGTACAACATCCATACTGGTCTCAGCTGTACAGTCCCATGACATGACACCCTAAACACTGAATTTGATGTTTGCATGAATGTATACACATTTTGTGTATAAGAGTGCATACAAAGCCAGAGGTTGATATTGGGTGACTTTTTCAGTCACTTTCCACCTTATTTTCTGAGATAGGGTCTTTTCCTAAACCTGGAGCTGATGATTTTAGCTAGACTAGCTGAGCAGCAACCCCAGGGGTGCTCCTCCCTTCGCCTTCCCAGCACCAGGTTTCTAGGCACAAGCTGCCACTTCTGGATATTTTTCTGGAGAGCTAACTGGGGTCTCACATGCATGGCAAGCAGTCTACCACTAAGCCCGTCTCCCCAGACCCAGGAGTTCAAGTTTTGGAGACAAAGATAATGGATGCTCAGTTACTGCCATATTCTCATGGCTTTGGCAAAAGCCTTGCACATCATATGGGGCAAATAAAATCCAGTAGTTCTGTGGATAAATAAAGCAAGATGCAGAATCACTTAGTATTTTACCAAACTCATTACCATTGAAAAACCACATGAAGACTTTATTTTTAATATTAGATTCATGTACCCGTGTTTATTGGGCACCTGCTATGTGGAGGGCATTGGGCTGGATAATAGAAACTCATTAATTAGCACAAAATTGCTTCTGCCTTCATGAAGCTCACGTTCCAACGTGAAGAAAGATCAAGTCACTAACAGTGCTGCTAATTACTTAATGATGACTCCATGGTGGGGGTGCACTGTAGAGGAGCCAGCAAGGTGTTGAGGGAAGCTGTCACAGGGGGGTGGTGCCTTGGCACTGAGGTGGACAGAGGCAAGGCAGCTGTGCAGTGTCTGTAAAACTCATTGAGAAGAAGAGATTTGTGTTTAATTTAAAAATCGAAGTCGCCTAAGCATGGCGATCTTCTTGCCCCCTTGCCTTCACTGCTTCGAGGCCCAATGGAGTCCATTCCTGGCCACAGTGGGAGGCAAGGTGCACCAGTGAGAGCCCTCCCCTCCTCTCCCCCTCCCCTGCCGTGACTCACCTATAGTCATGAAATCCCAGGGCTGTGGTCAGTGCTTTGGCCATGGCAGCATTCAAGGGGGACCGATCCCTTCCCCTTCTTCCCGTGCCCTCTCCTCATGTCCCGCTTCAGAGAGGAGCCCCATGGCCTCCTCTTCTCCATGGGACTATCAGCCATGACACAGCCAGGGCAGAACTATTGGACAGAAGCCTCATCTCAGTGCTGCCCTTTGCCTTCACAGAGTAGAGACTGGCATGCTGCTGCTCCAGGTGACATGGTAGTGCTGGGTCTTTGTCTTTGGAGGCCTGTGGGTTTCCACTCCCTCTCGGTTTCTTTGTTAGACTATTCTTTGCCCTGACCAGCTCTGCTTCTCTGTTGTCTACAGTCTCTAGAAAGGAGTAATTTCCTCTGAGCCAAGCTGGAGGGTCCAAAGTCAGAGAGAGAGAGAGAGAGAGAGAGAGAGAGAGAGAGAGAACTTGCAGTCTGAGGAATCGCAGCTCACGCGCACAGCAGAGCCTGTAGGGAGCCACTTCCCAATTCCATGGCGCTGTGTGGAAAATGGAACCTTATGACAGTAGCTCATACTCTGTGACTTTGCCGTATGGCTAAGTGATATTGTGAAGCAGGTGACACACACTTGGCAAACAATCCAGTTGCTGCTCATCCATGATTGGCTTAGGGCATATGTTTCCAAATGGGGGCTTTTCTCTTCATTTACATAAGGACATACCTACCCAGCATTTTCCTTCTTATGTTCATGTAACATAGTTACACATGTATTCTCAGTTAGCATAGACAATCATATATATGTATATGTGTGTGTGTGTGTGTATATATCCATTCTACATGTAGTTTTCTTATTCTTCAAATTATCCTGTTTGCTCAAAAAAAATATCCTCTTCTCTTTCACCTGTGGGTATCTTGCACATCTCCTCACACTCAGACATCAGTACAAGCGGAAACAGTGTTGATGGATGTCCGGTCTTCCTGTGAGAACTCTGCAGCTGACAGCATCTTCACGCCCGCTTCTTCGTGCACCTGTGTGAGTGAGGGATTCCTTTGCACAGTCCTGTGCTATAAGCTGAGTTCCAACTTAAAGAGACCAAGTCTCTCACCGACCTGGATGGAGCTCAGCAGGTTTGCCTGCTTTGCTGGCCTGCTGCCCCAGGGATCTGCCTGTCTTCGCTTTCCCACAAGCACACACCACCACAGCAAGAATTAAGAGCTTTCACATGGGCAGTGGAGACCACAGTCAGCCCCTGGGGCCTGTGCAGCAGCCACTGCCAGCAGAGCCATCTCCTCAGCCCCTAATTGCAGCTTATATGTTTGGTTTCCATTCTTATGTGTATTACTTACTTCCACAGTATGCACTGTAATACAAAGTTCCTGCATTCTGACCACACGTCAACCTTCCCGTGGGATTTTTAAGCTTCCGGGTGTGAAGGAACGATGGACTCTCGCAGGAAGTAGTACCCCACTCCCCAAGCACTCTTTGCCTCCTTTCTCCTGAAGCATCTTGCAGAACTCTAACTCTGTCCTCCCTCATTAAGAAGCTGACAGCTACACAACCCAGGAAGTTTGTCTAGTCTGCACCCGTTCCACACACACTCGGACGTGTGCACTTCCGTGTGATCCGTTCACATGTGGAGAACTGTGCAACCATCACTTGCGGTGCCTGTCACCAGTCAAAGTGTCCCATGGTGGCCCTTTGCAGCTAAAGCGTTCATAATCCCTGGTAATGTCCAATCAATCAGCTCCTATCTGTGTGTGCAAATGGGAGTGCAGATGTGCGTATGTGTACAGATGTGCACATGCATGCAGATGTGCATATGGAGTGCCTGAGCCTGTGAAGACAAGAAGATAACCTCAAGGGTCATTCCTCAGAGGCCATCTATCTTATTTTCTCTCTTTTTTTTTTAAGAAAAAATTTCATTTTATTTTCAATTAAGAATGTGTATGTAGACATGAGTGCAGGTGCCTACAGAGGCTGGAGGAATCACAGCCACACACCCAAACAGAGAGAGAGAGAGACAGAGACAGAGACAGACAGAGAGAGAGACACAAAGAGAGAGACAGAGAAAGAGAGAGACACAGAGAGAGAGAGAGAGAGAGAGAGAGAGAGAGAGAGAGAGAGAGAGAGAGAGAGAGAGAGAGAGAAGCTGCCTGATATGGGTTCTGGGGACTAACTCATGTCCTTCCTCTCCAAGAGCAGCATGTGGTCTTAAGGACTGAACCATCATCTCTGCAGCATTCACCTTACTTTTTCAGACAGTCTTTCGCTGGCATGGAGCTCACTCACAAGCTGGACTAGAGAGGCAGTGAGTCTTGGCACCTTGCTGACTCTGCTTTCTCGGGGCTGGGATTACAAGCATGCACCAACCATACCCAGATTCTTACTTGGGTGCTGGGGGTCACACTTGACCACTTTCCCTGACCCTTGTTATCATCCATGTTGGAATAGCCGATATACTAATACAGAACCGTCAGCACGTGGGTGCTGCCCACGGGAATGGACTCCAACCATCCTAAGCCTGGCTTGCAGAACTGCCATGCCTCCCCATGCCCTGTCGTCCAGCCTCAGAATCCTTTTCATATCTATTCCAGGCTAACAACAGTATCTACTTGAGAAACTAGAATTTAATCCCCAGTGCTCTCTCCAGATACACACTGCCAGGTGCCCTGCATTAGTGACCGTAGACTCTTCCCTCTGACAGCTCTCTGTGCATGCTTGGAAATCTCCATTTTATGAGAAGAAATTGTGTATTATCTTTACATATTGACAAGAATTTAAATTCATGTGAACGCAACGATCTGCTTTGCAGTCAGACAGCTAAGGATCAAATCCCAGTTTGGCCACTTAGAGGCAGAAAAGCGCCTGCTGCTGCAGTGCAGTTGTGCGTCCTGTGCATACACTGCACATCCACACTCAGATGAGATGGGAGCAGCTGGAACCCAGGTTGCCCTGTACCTACTAAAGCTATAGAAGCTGTGGTCAGTCTAGAAGAAGAATATAAGGATGCCAATCTCCTGCAACCTGTACCCTGGGAGATGTATATCCACACAAAGGGTGCCCTGCTCTAACTCAACAGGCATGCATCTTGGATTGCAGAGATGACTCAGCTGGTAAGGTACTCACCATGCAACAAGAGGGTCTGAGATCAAGCCAGGCGTGGTGGCGCACGCCTTTAATCCCAGCACTCGGGAGGCAGAGGCAGGCAGAAAGCTGTGAGTTCGAGGCCAGCCTGGTCTACAAAGTGAGTCCAGGATGGCCAAGGCTACACAGAGAAACCCTGTCTCGGAAAAAAAAAAAGAGGGTCTGAGATCAATGCCTAAATCTGAAGGAAAAAAAGCTGAGGCTGAGGCTGAGGCTAGCTGTACTCCCAGCACTGCAAAGGAGAGGGCAGCAGGGGCCTTGGGACTCACCAGTTTAACTGAATCTCAATAAGGCGAAAAGTGATGGAAGAAGACACCCAGCTCAACCTCTGCCCTGCACACACACACATACTTGTGCTCAAACAACAAACAACTATTCCTGGTTGCAGATAGGACCTCGAAGGCTAGCAGAGTCCGTGTCACCTTCGGGAAGTTACTGTACCTCTCTGAGCCTAGCCTTTCTTTTGAAACGAGGATGATGATAGTCCTCACCCAAAGAATTGTCACAAAGTAGTGGGATAACTCCTACAGAAAGTTTAGCATCTGGCTTAAGCAAACGTTGGCATCCTCATCCCTACTGCCACCATTAATGACAAGGAGGGACCAACTCACTCACCTCAACTAGTTTGCAAACTGATGACTGTAAAATTACAGTCCAGTGCAAAGCGCAAGGCACAGGAAGTACGGCTCCTTATTAACTGCAGGGCTTCTGATTTATAGTGGCCGAGAGCGAACTCAGCAGTGCAGCATCTCCCGCTCTTGGGCCTGGGGAGATGAATTGACTTAGAGAGGCTGCCAGAGTGTCCTTCATTTGGGAATCTAGCCAGCTGGTTTTCACATTGCAGGTCAGACACCCAGCCCTAAGCTCTCTCTTCCTAGCCTGATGCACTTCTTCAAACAGTTTTTTTTTCTATTTCTTGCAAGAATGTAGCGTTTCCATTTCTTTTCCTTGAGAAAAATCCCATCTGTTCTCTGTCAATATTTTCACTCCCAGAATAATAGCCTCAGTGTCTCGAAAGAACTATAGAGTCTGCCTCGTCCATCAGAGAAGGAGGCATCATCTGGGAAGCATATTAAAAATACAGATTCTTGGGCCCTACCCTTGAGATGCTGGCCCTGGAGGAAGGCACAGCATTTCTCCTTTTAGGCAGTACAGTTAGTGTCTGGTGTTTAATTGGCTTGACCAAGTCCTCCAAGACATAGAGGGCTGTGATCAGCCCCAGGCTGTACCACAGGCCCAAGCAGGGCTGAGGTGAGAATATCGCCTTCCATCTGCTGGTATTTCTCATCAAGGAGATGTTCCCTTGATTGTTTTCTCTGCCTCCAATGGTGTCACTGCTGGGATGGTGATCATGACTGTCAAGTTGATTAACTGTGAGGTATCTGGGGGAGTAGTGCAACATATCTCAGGTGTGTTTATGAGCATGGTTCCGGAGTGGATTAGCTTAAGGAGGACCCGCCTGAGTGTGGGCAGCACATTCCATAGGCTGGTGGATCTGGTGGAAGAATAGGGAAAGGCCAAGCCCTCTGCCACATCCTCTCCCTATGACGTCTCACCTCACAGGAGGTCCAGAAGCACGGAGCCAGCTGACCATGGGCTGAAATCAGAAGCGGACAAATCCTCCCGCCCTTAGCATCATTCTGTGAGGTGTTTTGTCCCAGCAACAAAAAATACTAAGACATCCACAGTGACCTTATAGGTCCTAATTAAATGACTTTGGATGCCTTTGGGAGCTTTGAACACCGGCCCTCACTCTCAATCCACAATAAACTTACAGCTTGGGGCTGGTTCTTCAACAGACATGGCAGTGGAAGGGCATCAAGTCCAAGGGGAGATGTGTGAGAACATCTGGAACAAAGGCAAGTAGGGCAAGTGGGAGGATCCAGGAAGAGGAGTCTAAGGATGGGCATCCCTCATCAGGACCAATTTTGCCAATGGCCACAATGATGGGGAATACAGTGGCTACAACATTTTTGTGAAAAGACTGTAAAATTCCTCTATGGCAAGATTTGGAAAATGCATGTGCAAACTGTACATGCCCAAAGATACAATCGTGTAGTCAAAATCACACACACACACATACACACACACACACACACACACACACACCTGGACATTAAGAGTGCACATATTAGGCATGTGTGTACCTGTCTATTAACAGGGGCGTTGAGGATACACAATACAAACACACAATGCCAGGTGAACTGCATGTAAACCATATGTCAGCAAACATGTTTAAATTGTCCCCTACTGCACCAGACTCTGATGCCATATTTACATCGTTAACTCCAGGCAGGGACTGGATATGAAAGGCCCTTCAGCAGGCCCACACATTTGAATGTCAACTAGCCACCCTCCCACAGCTACAGATGTGAGTTCTCTCAGAAACATTTCCTTACGTCAGCAGAAATCAAGCCTGGCTGCAGATGAAAAAAAGCCAAGGGCGCGGCAGGTTGTCTGGCACGCACGCCTATTTGAGAAAATAGTAAGGGTGCATCCAGGACCCGAATCAAAGACAGCAGCTGGGGGATTCTCAGATAACAACCTAGAGGATGTGGGTTGGTTTCAAAGCTCCTCTCCTAGAATACTCTAGGACTGGAAGAGAAGACATTCTCGCATCCTCTAGAGACCTGAACAGAAAATATGCAGAAGTGAGAGATTTTTGCTCCTTCTAGAATGGTCGACTGGAATGACAAAATGAGGTCCTACCGTTCTCATGCCTAGAGCGCCTCGCTTTGAGCACAGATCCTTCTGTTTGCCCGTTGTACTATAGCTCCAGCTTCTGCCACTGTTCTTTTTTCTGGTGAATATTTTTCACTCAAAATGGCTGGAGGAGCCACTGATGAGTCCAGAAAGACTAGACATCATGCTGAATGCTACACAGCTAGTTTGACAGTGGCTTCAGGCAATGGGCATCTTCAAAGAACTCATCCAGAGGCCAGGGCAGAGACTGGCAGTTCATGCGATTCAGTGGAGAGCCCGGGGAATTAAAATGAGCTTCCAGGCATCACTCACGCCAAAGGAAGTAGCAGATCAGCCATGTGTGGTGAGCAGCAGTGTCCTAGGCTAGAAGTATCTACAGAGATTGCCAATGTCACCTTCATGAGGACGGCATAGTCACTGGGGAAGTGTAAAAAAAAGGTGGGGAGGAGAGGGAACAAGGCATAGAAGACTCACACTCAAACATTTTTACTCCAGTTCACTCAGTGAATGTGTGTGTGTGTATGTGTGTTCTCACGTGTGTACATGTTTATGAAAGTACATTCATGTGTACCGGCATGTAATGGTTAGTTTTCTGTCAACTGGACAGGAATTATAGTCACCTGAAAAAAGAGAACTTCAACTAAGGAACTGACTTCAACACATCAGCCTGTGAGTGTGTTTGTGGGTGGGAGGGGCATTTTCTCGATTAACAGTTGATGATGGGAGGACCCGCCCACTATGTGCTGTGTCACCCCTGGCCTGAAGGTCTTAGGTGGCATTAGAAATGCTGCTGAGTGTGGGCACGGAAGCAAGTCAGTAAACAGCATTCTTTATGGTCTCTGCTTCAGTTCCTGCCTCCAGCTTCCTGCCTTGAGATCCTGCTCTGGCTTCCCTTGCCAGCGAGCTGTAAAGCACTTTTCTCCCCCAAGTTGCTATTGGTCACAGCAATAGGAAGCAGACACGGACAAGGATTCTCTGCACATATGTGTTCACCTGTGTAGGTCTCAGGCTAACTTCCGGTGTCATTACTCAGAGGCCATCCACCCTGGCTTTTTGCCATTTGTTTACTTAGGGAAGAATTATGACAGGGTCTCTCATTGTGACCTGTAACTCCCTGGTTCACTAGACTGACTGGCCAATGCAGTCCAAGGCTGCGCCTCCCCAGTGATGGGACTACAAGTGTGCACCATGACGCCAGCTTTTTACAAAGATTTCGTTATTAATTTTGTGTATGAGTGCCCTATCTGCATGTACACCTGTGTGCCAGAAGAGGGCACCAGATCACATTATAGATGGTTGTGAGCCACCTTGTGGTTGCTTGGAATTGAATGCAGGACCTCTGGAAGAGCAGTCAGTGCTCTTAAAGACGGAGCCATGTCTTCAGCCTCGATGCCAGCTTTTTGAAAATGTAGGTTCTAGGGATTAAACTCAAGTCCTTATGTTCATGTGACAAGCACTTTACCAAGGACCTCTGTTTTTTTAAGGCTTTCTCTGGTGCTTTAAGCCAGTATGCTCAGGAGTCACTGCCTCAAGGAACCTGCCCAATGAAGCATTAAAAATCATTAGCACTAAGCACTGTTTCTCTGTCAATCAAGATTCCTAAGGACATGGGTTCCATTCCATTCACACTTACATCCTCAGTGATGAACTCAATGACTCTTATGAACCCCAAGACTGCAGACACTGGGGTGTGTATTCGAATGTGTTTGTTGAAGCTTCTTGGTTGGCTCAGCCCCTTCCCTAACCTGCAATGTAGACATGCTGAAACCACAGTGATTAAGGAGAAAGAATCTAGAATTAAGCATCCTGAGTGGATGCACCACTCTAGCATTCTTTCCTTGACTGTGGACAAGCTCTGTTGCCTGCTGACCCTCTGTTTCCTCCTCTGTAAAGGGAGAATAGCAATATCTCACTATCAGAGTGACTGGGAGAGAAGCATAGACACAGCCTAGTGCCTGATGCAGAGCAAGTGCCAGGGAATTGGCGGCTGGTATCATTAAATCACCGAGCACTCAAATACATTAGCAGACATGGGTGTTCCCCAGTGTTTCCACTGTCCTCGTGGTTAAGCCCAAAACTTAAGAGATCTTGCATAGCAGACCCTCTTTAGGGACATCAGACACCTTGATCCTTACCACTGACCTGCCAGTGCTCTGTGATCAAACCCCTTTTGCCTCTTAACTCTGGACACTACTCACTTCTCTCCCAGAATGCCCTCTACCTCACGTTCTCCCCAATTCCATCTGCTCCATGACCCCCTCTGCTTAACTGTGACGTGGCAATCTCTGCAAAGCCTCCCTTCTGTTTTGTTTCTCCTCCTCTTCCCACAGTCAATTAACCATTCTTGATTCCATACTTTGTGTCCACTTTCAAACACCACACTGCATATCTCATGTCCTTTAGTATCCCTGGAATTTAGCAGCACATCTAGAATATATGATCTCCAGCCAAAATAAATAAATAAATAAATAAATACCCATCCATGTCAATAGAGGTCCTGGCTGGCTTGTGAGTTTGAGACTCTGGCATGTACAGAAGACAGAGGAGCACTGCGCTATCTGTTAGCAGTTGCTATGTAGCAGCCAGTCTACAGCTCAGTTATTCAAAGTAGTAAGCATTTGTCCTCACTCTGTACCTGTGGCTTGAAAGGGCATTTGATAAGCTCAGCTGAGCAGCTTTGCTTCGGCTTCAGCTGTGCCTGGCTGCTCATGCAGGTTTGGTTCACACTGATTCCAAGTATCTCTTCCATCCAGGAACCCTGCTGCAAAGGTAAACAGAAACCAGGGTGACCTGTCTCTCCCAGACATGCCTAGGACTTCTGTTGCTTCGACCACATCTGAGGGCAGGAACACAACACGTGGGTGGACTAGCATGATGCCCACAAGTTTCATAGCCACTAAATATGAAGGAGGGAGGCAAGAAAAGGAATGTTTTAATCAATAATTGATAGTAAAATTTGTCTGGAGTGGATTTCTTGCATCAAATATCTGAGCCTTTATTCAGACACCCACACTCCCAGTTCAAGCAGCTTTCATAATGAACACGATGTGATATTCGGAACTTAGTCCCCATTACGTATGGAGGGGGTGCACAGTGATGCTACTGACTAACCTCACATTTTCAGAGCCGTTTCCTCTGCTCATCTCCACTAGAGATGATGCAGGTGACATTCACCACTTAGCTTCCACGGCAGCAAGAATGGCCACATGCATACTCCAGTCATATGTGCAGGCCTTTGCTCTCGCTGGCTGGGGTCCATACCTCCCTCTTGTATTCACTGTACGTGGGACGAAGTTGAGACACGTGAAGAAAACATGTGAAGGACCACACAAACACTGACCTACATCTTTAGACCCAGAACCTGCTTCCCTGGCACTCCCTATCATAGCATTTCTCATCAAGTGTAGCCAAATACATTCCTAACAGTGAAGGTCTCTAGGACACGGAAAACAAATGTCCACCCACAGAATAAATGTGGCAAGCAGACAGCTTTTGCAAAGAGCAGTTTACTTGGACAATTGTTGGTCATCCTTGGCTGCCTTCCGCCTGCAGTGGCAGAGCCGAATAATTACAATAGTGATCTTTGAGTCCATGAAGTCTGAAGTAATATCGTGCGCGCGCTCTCTTATCTTATGCATCTCTGCTCTCTCTCAGATCCTCGCTCTCTGATCCAGCTCTCCTCTTTTCTCTCGCTTCTCCTCTCTTCTTCCCTTCTCGTTTTCTTATATCTGCTCTCTCTCTCTTTTTTCGCTTCTCTATCTTTCTTCTCTTCTCTCTCATCTCTCTTCTCTCTCTCTCTCTCTCTCTTCTCCCCTTCTCTCCTTTCCCTTCTTTCTCTGCTCTCTCTTCTCTCTTCTCTTTCTCCCCTTCTCCCTTTCCTCTTTTCTTGCTCTCTTCCTCTTTTCTTCTCTCTTCTCTCCTCTTTCTCTCTCTATTTCTCCCTCTCTTTCTCCCCTTCTCTCCTTTCCTCTTTTTCTCTGCTCTATTTCCTCTTTTTCTTCTTCTTCTCTCTTTCTCTCTTCTCCTCTTCTCTTTCTCCCCTTCTCTCCTTTTTTCTTCTTTCTCTCTCTCTCTCTTTCTCCCCTTCTCTCCTTTCTTCTTCTTTCTCTCTCTCTCCCTCTCTTTCTCCCCTTCTCTCCTTTCCTCTTCTTTCTCTTTCTCTCTCTTTCTCTCTCTCTCTCTTTCTCCCCTTCTCTCCTTTCCTCTTCTTTCTCTTGCTCTCTCTCCTCTTTTTCTTCTCTCTTCTCTCCTCTTTCTCTCTCTTTCTCTCTCTCTCTCTCTCTCTCTCTCTCTCTCACACACACACACACACACACACACACACTTTGGTGTATACTTCATTTCCTGTGTGTGTCCTTGTGAAGACAGCTGCACATGGAGGTCAGAGCTCACTGTCAAACTTCTTCCTTGATGTTTTTTTCACCTTGCTTTTAAGACAGGGCTTCTCATTGGACCTGGAGTTTGTTTTTCTGGCCAACGACCTTCAGGAGTGACCTGTCCTCCTCTGACCCCAGTGGTAGAGTTACAGACATCAAGTACCATGTCAAAGCCAATGTGGCAACTGTGGATCCAAACTCAGACCTTCATAGCAGGGACTTTGTCCACTGAGTCATCGCCACAGCCCTTTGCTTGGTTTTCTGAACCTCACGCACAGTTTGAGTTCCAAGAGATGTGCAGCAAGTGCTTAACGTAATAACAGCAGCATTTGGGTGCCATTTATTGAGCACTAATTGTTTGCCAAGACTGATGCAAGACATTCTTCAGTTATTACTGCACTGAATTCTTACAGCATCCTAATTGGTTAGAACTACTACTCCCCATTCTCTGAAGATAGATGTCAGGGATTATAGCTGTTGAATAAATGGTCCAAGGTCATCAAGAGAGTGAGGGCATAGGCAGCCAACTTCAGAAACAATCCCGTTAACCTCCAGGCTCCCTGAATCAGGCTGCTGACTGAATTTGATGAGGGGCCATCTTTCACGCAGCAGGACAAGGCTCTGTGTCCCTTCCTCGCTCTGCCCTTTGTGGACAGTGTATATCTGATGGGAGACAGGGCGGGGGAGACTTCATCACACCTCACTGGAGAAAGAAGCTCCTGGCAAATTGAAAACAATGAATCTAAATCACTGAAACAGAGTTTTTACAACCACCAGATAAACAGAAGGCATTGTGAATCTTCCCTCTGCGCCAGCAGAGAAGTCGTTTTTTTGCACCTGCTAGACTTCTCCAGCGGCCACTCCTCCCTACCCCACCCCCACCCCTACCCCCAGATAAGCCATTTCTCCCTCTGCCTAAGCTGGACCTGCCAGCCTTTGAATTTAAGATAGGCATCCGGACTTGCCTTCTGTTCTAAAAGACTCTCTCTGAGGCTCGGTGGGTCGAATGCTTGCTGCACATGCATGACAAGCTGGGTTTGGACCTCCAGAATCCATATAGAAATGCAGGCACATGGCATGAACCTGTAACCCAGCACTGGGGGCAGGGGCATGGTTTGCAGGGCTAGGCAGATCCCTAGAGTTTGCTGGCCAGACAGCCTAGCCAAAATAGTGAGCTTCAGCTTCAGAGAGAGACCTTGTCTCAAAAAAGAAAGTGCAGAGTAATTGAGGAAGACACCTAAATGTCAACCTGTGTTCTATACACACACACACATACACACACACACACACACACACACACACACACACACACACACACATACCAAAAGAACTTTTCCTGTTCATGGTCAATGCTTTCCCAACACACTCAGCCCTTCTCAGGAGACTGTCTGTGCCCTGTGCTTGTCCCAAGCCTCCTCATTGCCTGGTCAGTCACAGTGACTCAGAAGCCACTGAGGATGGAAGAACGTGGAGGAGAGTGTGTCTTTATCACTCCAGAGTCTCTTCCTGAGCTTCTTTCAAGGATCCTGTCAGAAGAGGAGGGCCATTCTCAGATCAAGTCTGTTTATGCACCAGTGGAAACCAGGTGGTAATATTTAGTAGCCTGAAAGATGCCCAAAAATATGAGGCAGAGGTTGAACATGAACTTCTGTTCAATTCAGCAGAGCAGGCCACACTGCTTATTGGGTGCCTGCTTTGTACCCCAAGCTGATTGTGATTTCACATGAGAACAGTGTTCATGGAGCACACACTCAGAACAGTGCACACAGTAAACCAGCTCTCAGTGAGACCTTATATAGTGAGCAGCGGGTTTTTAGATGAGAAAGAAGGAACACAGAGAGTGTATCGGTTATCCACTCCTACTAACAAACATCCCCAAACCATGATAGTGTAAAATAAATTAAAAAATTCTTCCCACCTCACACTCAACCTTCCAATGCCTGATAATTACTATTCTTGTCTTCTAAGAGTTTAGCATTTCAACTAGAGAGGAGGGCTGTAGGTTAAAGAGCTGTAGCCCAGTGTGCTGACAGTAGTTGGAAATAATATGTTGCAGATTCCAAACTTGCCTTAGAAGATAGATCTTAAGTGCTTTCACCATAATTGTGTGATGCAATAGCTACGTTAACAAGTTTGATTGACAGATCAAACATGGATACATGTACAGTTGAAGACTGTCTCAGAAAACAAAGTGGATGGCCCCTGAGGAATGATATTTGAGGTTGATATCTGTCTGACACCCATGTACATGTACCCACAACCATACAGTTTATTAGTAGTAGTCATCAACTATATTACATTAATTATACACTGTATTATGTATTATTCACATTACCTAATATTATATTTAATAAATACATTGTATAAAACATTAATGTAATAGTATTTGTTTGTATTATATATTATTAGCCATTTACATATTGTTTGTCAACTAAAGTAACTTTATTTTCCTGTGGCTGGATAAGTAGCTCAGTGGGTAGCATCTTGAGGCTGACGGTCAGTATCACTTAATATATTGCATTTCATGAGTACCATCTAATAGAACTTACGGTGGGAGCTCAGCTGGTGAGGAGCTGCCTTTACATCCATGAGGATCTCTGTCTGATACCCAGAAACCTAGGCAAAAAGAGAAGATTAGCACATGTGTGGGATCACAGTGCTAGGGAAGTAGAGACGGACAGTTCTGGGGGCTTGCTATGAATTAGCCAGCCCACCTAATCAGTGTGCCCCGGGTTCCAGTGAGAGGCTGCCTCAGAAATAAGGTAGATGGCTCCTGAGGTTGACCTCTGACCTCCACATGATGAGTATAACATGTACACAGCCATATATACTATATATATATATATATATATATATATATATATATATATATATATATATACTATTATACTTGTGCATGTGTGTGTCAATTGTGTATAGTCATTATGTGTGAATTAAAAGTAAACTTACTGACCTGTGGTTGGGATGTAGCTCAGTTAGTAATGTTCTTGCCTAGCATTCACAAAAACCGGAGTTTGATCCTTGGCACCACATAAATCATGCCTGTAATCCCAGCAGCGTGGGCAGTAGAAAAAGGAGGATTGGAAGTTCAAGGTCATCCTCTACTATATTTACACCTTTCGTCATTCAGCATGACAGCCTTGAGGCGCAAAAAAAGTTTATCACTGCTCTGTGATAGCTCAAATCTCGATCTGGAATTTACATTTTAAAAATGTATTTTATTAATATATTCACATTACATCTTAATTGTTATCCCATCTCTTGTATCCTCCCAAGAATCCACATTCTTAAGCACCATGCCATTCAATAATACATACCCCATCCGTTTTTGTTGACTACTCATGTTTTATATCTAAAAAAATTAAAAGCCAAGTTAGATAATGTGCTGATGTCACACGGCTAGTTTGCTATGAAGGCCTGACTCACTTTCAGAGGTTTCTTCTCTGCACAACACTGTGCTAAAACACACCTGCTCTTGCTGAAGCAGCCAGCCTGCAGAAGCGCTGACCAGGGACCACTTTCAGGACATGAGCTCAGGAAGGAAGAGAGGACTTATTGGGGGGAGGGGCGTTTATCAAGATGGCCTGAGATTTGTCCTAACCACTGTTTCCTCCAATTGCCCTACAGTTTTATTCCCATACAGGAAATCAATTTCTGCCTATCACAATAGTGGGTGTTGTGGGATTCAGACAAAATGAAAAAGACAAATTTTCAGCTCCCAAGATGCTTACAAAGCACACAGCTAAGGAAACGCAGATAGCAAAACAGAAAGAAGTGGGATAAATGCGAAAAGGTGGGGGTGCTCGGGGTTACCGCAAGACAAGTGTGAGGAGGGTTCATTAAGAGTGGTTTCCCCAGAGAGAAGGCTTGGGAGCAACTGGAATTTAGAGAAACTAAAAGATGTAGGCTTTGCTAAATTAGACTTTTACTAGGTAAATGTAAGTAGCCTATAAGCCAACTGAAGACATAGGCCTCCAAATTAAGCTAAGAGTAAAATAACCAATAAAACCAAAACACTGACCAATGAATGGAACCGATAGTCCTCATTTTTAAAGTATTGGATGCCCTTAGTCAACAGGGAAATGAAAATAATTAAAACCACTTTGATACCCTAGTCAGAATAACTGACTACATCAAGGAAACGAATGACAGCACCAGCCAGGGAAGCATCTTCACTCTCCCTCCTTTTCTCCAAATCCAATCCCCCAGCCTCATCCCCAGCTCTGTGGCAGAAGACCAGCTTCCGGGATGCCTTCTCTGGCTCCATCCCCAGGGAGCTATGCAGTCCCTGCTGACACACCCTGCTTTCCCCCTCACCTGCATCCACATTCTAGCCCATCCCTATTTCTAAGTGTCAGCTCCCATTATCTGGAAATAGATTCTACCCAGAACCCACAGAGACACACCTGGAAAGATCTCAGAGGTACTCACTACCAGGCAGCCCCCACCCACCACACTCTCCTAAGAGTCAGGAAAAAACCAAGGAGCACAGCACCCACTCAACAAGGAAAAGACCAGACAGCAGCAACTAAAATTACAATCACCTCAAATCCAGATGCCTTGATGCCAGCGTAAAAAACACAATCAACAACAGCCAAGATAATGTGTTTCTGTTAGATCTCAGCAATCCTACTACAGTAGACCCTGAGAATTTCAACATAGATTGAATTACAATGTAAGAGTTTTAAAATAGCCTTTGTAAGTATGGTAGAAGTCCTTAATGAGGACGCGAATAAATCTATTAGTGAAATCTATGAAAACATATAATAGAATGAAATGAATAAAACAGTTCAAAACATGAATGTAGAAACAGAATCAATTTTTAAAAACCCAAAATGGTGGGGAAACAGGAAATGAAAAACATAGGAACTCAAACAGGAACTACAGTGAGAAGCTTCACCAACAGAATACATACAAGAGAGAAGACATAGAAAAAAAGAATCTCAGGCAATGAAGACAGGATAGAAGAAATGGAACCTCAGTGAAAAATGTTAAATCTAAAAATTAAAAAAAAATGCAGACACAAAATGCCAAGGAAATTTGGGACACCATGAAAAGACCAAATCTAAGGATAATAGGAATAGAGGGAGGAGAAGAAATCTAGGTCAAAGGCACAGAAAATATTTTCAATAAAATCACTGAAGTAAAATTTCCTAATCTAAAGAAGGAAATTCTTGTCAAGGTACAAGAAACATACAGAACACCAAAGATATTGGGTGAGAAAACAAAGTCTTCTTGGAACACAATGATCACAATATTAAATGTACAGAACAAAGAAAGAATAATAAAAGCTGCAAGGAAGAAGGACAAAGTAACTTATAAATGAAGACTTTTTAGAATAACACTTGACTTTCCAGTGAAGACTCTAAAATCCAGAAGGGTCTGGACATAATGTTCTACAAACTCTAGAGACCACAGATGCTAGCCCAGGCTACTATACCCAGCAAAACTTTCAATCACTATGGATGGAGAAGGAGAGACACTCCTTGATAAAATGAAATTCAAGCTGTATTTATCTACAAATCCAGCCCTATAGAAGGCACTAGAAGGAAAACTTCAGCCTGAAGAGGTAAACCCCACCCAAGAAAACATAATGAATAAATAATATGAGACAATCAAATCAAGAGAGAGGGGCACAACCACAACAAAATAACAGACTCAACAAGCATTGCTTACTGATCATTCTCAACATCAGTGCTTTAAATTCCCAAATAAAAAGACACAGACTAACTGAATGGATGTGAAAACATAGCTTCAACTGCATCTAAGAAACATACTTTAATACCAAGGATAGACATCACCTCAGGGTAAAAAGATGAAAAAGATATTTCAAGCAAATGTACCTGAAAGGGGAGCTGGTATAGACGTTTTAATATTTGACAAAATAGACTTGAAACCAAATTAATCAGAAGAAATGGGGAAAGACTAGATACTCATCAATGGAAAAAACCCTCCATGAGGGCATTGAAATTTTTAACATCTCTGCACCAAGCACAAGGACATCCAAGTTCATGAAAGAAACACTACCATAGCTTAAGCCCCATACTGACACTCCCACACTGATAGTGGGAGACTCCAATGCCCCAGTGTTGCCAATAGACAAGCCATCCAGAAAAAAGTAAACAGATAATTGTTGTAGCTAGCTGACATCAAAAATCAAATGAACCTAGCAGATATTTTCAGAACACTTTATCCAAACACAACAGAATACATTTTCTTCTCAGCAGCTCATGGAACTTTCTCAGAAATTGAGCACATTCCCTAACACAAAGCACGTCTCAACAGAGAAGTTTGAAATAACACCTTGACCACCACAGGTAAAACCTGAATATCACAACAACAACAGAAAACTTAAAAGTTCACAAAAACTGAACAACTCCTTACTGGATGAAAATGGTTCAAGACAAAAATTAAGAAACAAAATAATTTTTTTAGATATGAGTGAAAATGAACACACACAACATGTCCAAACTTGTGGGACACATGAAGGTGGTTCTGTGAGGCAATTTCATAGCACTAAGCTTTTATGTAACAAAGAATCAATAAAACAAAGAATTAGTGCTTTGAGAAAAATCAATAAAATCAATAAAACTCTTATCCAAATTAACTAAGAGGCAGGTAAAAAAGATCCAAAGTAACAAAATTAGAGATGAAGAGGCAAGCATGACAACAGAGTCCATGGAAATGCAGACAGTCAGAAGGACACACTTTAATAGCCTGTACTATCCCAAATTGGAAAGTCTAAAGGAAATGGATTGCCTTCTTCATATATACAACCAACTAAAGTTAAAACACGCTTAGGTAAGTAATTTGGTCAGACCTATTGGTCTTAGTGAAATAGGAGCAGTCATTAAAAGTCTCTCAAGCACAAAAGGACAGGGCTAGATGGTTTTAGCACAGAATTCTACCAGACTTTTAAAGGAGAGTTAATGTTAATACTCTTCAAATTTCTCCACAAAATTGTAGAATGGTAATTAATACTTAATATTGATTCCTATAATTATTAAGGCATCAGGTATTCCTTGATCCACTATTATATAAATAAAAGCGACAGAAACCATTTAGATTTTTGATAAGCCTTGTTGCACTGGGGCTGAGCAAATATTAACCCTCTAAGTTATCTGTCTACTTCCCAGCCAAAACTCCCATAAATACTTGTGCATATTTTCCATTTGGGCTGCTTCTCTCCATCATGCCAATCCTCAGAGCAAGCTCCTCATGACCACATGCTTCTAGTTCATGCTAACCCATGTCGACCTGCTCCTTTCTCTTCTTCCTTCTCCTCCTCCTCTTCCTCCTCTCCCTCCTCCACTTCCTCCTTCACCTTTCATGGTCCTTCTGCCACCCCCAAGCCCACAAACCTTGTCTCTGTCTTCCTTTCTTCTGCCCAGTCCAGGCTGTAGACAACTTTATTCAGCCAATCAGTGATCATTTGGGAGGCAAAGTTTACACAACGTCATTTTGGATGCATGAGAATTTGCTCATAGAACAGTACAGATCTTAGGGAGGCCAAGCAATGAACGTTTGAATACACAGTAGCTCCCGATCACCCCCAACAAAAAAATAAAAACAGAAGAAACATTGCCTAATTCTTTTTATGAGGCCACAGTTACCATGATACCTAAATCACATAAAAGCCAACAAAGAAAGAGAATTACAGACTAATTTCCCTTATAAAGATAGATGCAAAAATTCACAATAAAATCTGTGGAAATTTAATCCAAAAACACATCAAAAAGATTATCTCCCATGATCAAGTAGGCTTCATCCCAGAGATGCTGGGATGTTTCAACATATGTAAAGCAATAAACATAAGCCATCATGTAAACAAACTGAAAGATAAAAGCCACATGATCATCTCATTAGATGTGGGAAAGGCCTATGACAGGATCCGTCACCCCCTTATGATGAAAGTCCTGGAGATAGTAAGGATACCTCAACATAGTAAGGGACATACCTCAACAGTTTACAGCAACCCCAAAGCCAGAGTCAATGTAAACGGAGAGAAACTCAAAGCAACACCATTAAAATCAGGAACAAGAAAGTGTTGTCTACTCCCCCCAACACTTATTCAATATAGTGCTTAGCTAGAGCAGAAAGATCAAGGGGATACACATTTAAAAGGAAGAAGTCTTGATTTGTAGATGATATGATAGCACACATAAGTGACCCTAAAAATTCCATTGGGAAACCCCTACAGCTGATAAACACTTTCAACAAAGTAGCAGGATACAAAATTAGTTCACAAAAAGTAGTTTTTAAAAGGAAACCAAAGTTCCAGAGTTGTCTGTGGAAGGATTGTAGACAATATCCCAGATGAAGGCAGTCTAGGCAGGTCTTGCCTCAGGCTCTGCTGCTTGGAAACACCACCCATACCTTACCATAGCAACTGACTATTATTTGCCTCATGCTCTAGGAGGGGGCGTGGTTTTACCAGCTGCAGTTAGTTTCTGCAATTGTGTGACATTTGGAGATCTGGGAACTTTGCAGAGGGTATAGAAATGCTAGAGTTAGTCATTCGGGGGCATTGGTTTTGTTAGTAGTTTGTGCTCAGAGAGAGAAGAAAGAAATTAGATTCACTGATCTTTTTTTCACTCTCCCTTGTAGCCTTCCTTCTTTCCTATATAATGGTAGGAGGTAAAGCCAGGGGGATAAAGGGTGGGGAAAGGAAGAACTCATAACAAAGTGACAAAGACAGGCTACAAGCAAAGAAGAAAACAAGAAGAAAGAAATTAGAGTCACAAATCTCTCTCTCTCTCTGCTCTCCTCTCCTCTCTCCATCTTCGTCCTCCTCTCGCTCCTCTCCGCCTATCTCTCCTCTCATCTCTCTGCTCTCTCTCTCTCTCTCTCTCTCTCTCTCTCTCTCTCCTCTCTCCTTTCTCTTTTATCTAGTGATAGGGAGTGAAACCGGGGGCATGAAGTGTGAGAAAAAGAAGAATCCACAAAGTAACAAAGACTGGCTAAAACACCTTTTAAATAGCCTCAAAAATGTTAAATATCAGCCCTTCCTTCCCGTAGTGCTCTAGGGACCATGGCCGATCCTCACATGAGACAGATCAAGATCAAGACTGGCATGGTAGAGCGACTGGTCAAAGAAAAAGTGATGTGTCAAAGAAAAAGTAATGTGTGAAGAAGAAGTAAAGCGGCGAGAAGAAAAGATTGGGAAAGGTGAAGCCTGAAGATGGTGAAAACAATGCCTTTAAGAAGCAAGCAGAGATGCTGCAAGCATCCCGGGTGATGAGCCCAGATTGCCAGCAGCAGTTGGAGGCTGCACATACTGAACGTCAGCAGATATTAGAAAGTAATAAAGGCTTGGAGGAAGCTAAGGAGCATGAAGAAACACACGTAGCACTCGATTCAGTGACGTTAGAAGCCTGAACTTTTTCTGTATGGTGTGTTTTATGCATTAAAATCTGTAGTTCACTCTATAATTCATTATTTTTGACCATTGCTGTGCTTAGTAATATGAAAACGTGGCTCTTTTTAAGCAGTTGAAAACATTTTTCTTTGCATAACTTAAGGTGTCAAATAAATGAGTTCATCTAAAGAAAAAATTAAAATATCTTGGGGTAACTCTGACCAAGTAAGTGAAAGACTTTTATGGAAAAAAAAAACCTTCATGACATTGAAGAAAAAAATGAAGACTATAATAGAAGATGGGAAGATCTCCCATGTTTATGGATTACTAGAATTAATATATTAAAAACGGCCACCTTACCAAAAAGCAACCTACATATTCAATGTAACCCCCATCAAAAATCCAACACAATTCTTCACAGAACTTGAAAGGACAGCTTTCGGCATCATATAAAACACACACACACACACACACACACACACACACACACACACACACACACACACACACACTTCAAGATAGCCAAAACACTTCTGAATAATAAAATAATTGTTTTGTTTTGTGTTTTTTGTTTTACAAAGGACTATAAATACAACCTGGGGTGGGGGGTGGGGTGGGGGAGACAGCATCTTCAACAAGTGGTGCTTGTCAAACTGAGTGGCTGAATGCAGAAGCATCCAAATAGATCAATACGTATCAGCCTGCACTCAACTCCAAATGGATCAGACCACAACATAAAACCAGACATACTGAACCTGACAAAAAATAAAGTAGGGAATAGCCTCGAACTTATTGGCACAGAAAGACATTCTGAACAGAGCACCATCAGCACAGGCACTCAGATCACAATTAATAAATGGAACCTCACGAAACTGGAAAGTTCCTGCTTCAGCCTACAGAATGTGAAAGGATTTCTACCAACCAAACAACTTATAGAGGACTAAAGAACTCAAAAAGCTGGAATCAGGAAAACCCAGCTAAAAAAAAATGAAGTACAGATATAAACAGAATTTTCAAAAGAGGAAGCTTAAATGCCTGGGAAGCACTTATAGAAATGTTCAACATTCTTAGCCATGCAAATAAAAACTGCTTTGAGATTTCATATTACACCAGTCAGAATAGCCAAGAGCAATAAAACAAATGGCAGCTCACACTGGAAAGGATATGGAATAAGGGGACTCATCATCTGTTGCTGGTGTGAGTGCAAACTTGTACAGTCACTGTGGGAATCCATGCAGCAGTTGATCAGGAAGCTAGGAGTAGGTCTACGTCAAAATCCAGCTATACCATTCTTGGCCATGTGCTCAAAGGACACTTCATCTTGCTGTAGAGACACTCGCTCAACCATGCTAATTGCCGCTGTATTTATAATTGCCAAGCATTGGAAACAGTCTAGATTGTCATCAATGGATAAAGAAAATGTGGCACATTTACACAATGGAATATTACTTGGCCATTAAAAATGAAATTCACTGGTAAGTTGATGAAAATGGGGTAAAAAAGTCATCCTGAGTTAGGCAACCCAGATCTAGAAAGGCAAATATGCTATGTATTTACTTATATGTGCTGATAGCTGATAAGTCATTGATAAGTAAGCTACATGCCATATACCAAGAAAGGTTAGGTACAGACTACAGGACTGGAGATGGTCAAATGGATCTCCCTAGGAATGAGAAGTAGAATAGATAGTTTTGGATATATGAAGAAGGAGGGATTGTAATGAGAGGATCAAATGGGGAGGGGGAGGGAAGAGCAGGCGAGGGAAGGAGTACAGGAAAGGACAGCTAAAACTAAGGTCCATTTGAGAGGCCTTATGGAAAAACTAACCCATAGAAGTTTCCTAAAATATATGTGTATATGAAGTCAATCTAAATGAAATTCCTAAAGAATAGGGGAGGGAGAGCCACACTGGATATACCTCATCACCAGATGCGGCTTCCAGTATCAGGAATAGGTTATCTCACCACATTGTTAGTCAAAGAGGTCCTGTAGAAACCTAGAAACAACCCAGGCTATTGCCACAGCTACTGATTATTCTCCACAGGCTGACAGTAAGGCCCTATTATTGAAGACAACAGCTACACAACTCGTTGGCAGAGAGAACTCGAGCTGGTGCCTAAGTAGAGCCTTTATCCCTACAGTCTATTGTTCATGGAGCTGAGAGGTACTCTGCTTGATACCCAAGGTGAACAGTAAACGTCAACCAAGCTACAAACCAACAGTTAGACCTACAGATGTGACCTGCCTGCAAGATACAGTGATATAATGGTGGCACAGGGTCTGTGAGAGTAACCAACCAAGATCTGATTTGTTTTAAGGCCCATTCCATTAAATGGAATTCTTTTTTTTTTTTTTTAATTTTTTATTTATCTTTTATATTTGTGCCCTGGTATTTGCCTGCATGTATGTCTGTGTGCCATGTGGGTGCTGGGAGTTGAACCCAGGTCCTTTGGAAGAACAGTCAGTGCTCTTAACCACTGAGCCATCTCTCCATCCCCTCATTAAATGGAATTCATAACTGATACACTTGGGTAGCCAAGAACCTAAGACCAGATAGGCAAGGGACCTATGGGAAAACTAAATACTACTGTTCTGCTAAATGAGCCATAGCAATGAAATCACTCCTAACGACATTCTGCTATACTCACCGATCAGTGCTTGCTCAGCCACCATCAGAGAAACTTCCTCCTAAAGCAGATGGAAACAAATACAGAGACTCGTAGCCAGACATTATAAGAGACATTGGAACACTCAGCCTTAAATGGGATTTCTTCATCAAATTTCTCCTCCTCAAAGTTCAAGGAACTCAGCAACATCGAAGGTGGAGAGGGTATAAGAGTCATAGGGGATGGAGGACACCAAGGAAATAAAGCCTTCTAAACACAGCAGGACCAATCCAGATATAATTTCATAGAGGCTATGGCAGGATGCACAGGGCCAGCACGGCTCTGCACCAGATGCAGTCCTAGAGCTGAGAGGAGAAGTGGACATGCCCCCATCCCTAATCCATAATCTATCTCCAATTGATAACTGCTTGAAAATGGAAAATTAGTTTTTCTAAGGGAGTCTCACTGGGGAAACAAGCCACCCTTTTGTTTGTTTGTTTGTTTGTTTGTTTGTTACAGCCCACTCTTAAGGGCAGGCCCCATGTCCAGTAGGATGTGGTCAACACAAAACAAACTCGATAATATTGTATCTAAGCTTTTTTTTTTTCTTACAGGTCCTTTCCATGTGTCTTATTGTTTCTGGCTTTACATTTTTATAGGATTCTTTTGTGTATGAACGTGCATGTCTCTGTGTCCATTCATACTTTTCATGTTTTTTCCTTCTGTTTGTTTTGTCCTATCCCAACTTATTTGGTTTTGTTTTTATTTTATTTTACTATATTTTTATTATTACTCCTTTGATACCTGTTTGTTTTCTAATGAGAGACCGAAGGAGTGTATATCTGGAAGGTGGGGAAAAACTAAGAGGAGTAGGTGTGTGTGTGTGGGGGGGGGATGTAACCAGAATATATTATGTAGAAAAAAAACCTCTATTTTGAGTAAAAGGAAAGACTTTAAAGATAAGAAGTGCCGAAGAAGATGTGAGAAGATGTGAGAAAAAGAGAACCTTTGGTTAACATTGGTGGGAGCATAAGCTATGGAAATCAGTGTAGATGTTTCTCACAAAACTAAAAATAGAAGTACCATATGGTTCAGCTATAGCACTCTATCCTATTGTATAGACACTATGTGGCCATGTTTATTGTTTACTCTATTTATAATAGAGGAAATTAAATCAGCCTAGATGTCCATCACCAGATAAATGGATAATGAACGTGTGGTACATAGGCTTAGATCTTTCAAAAACGTACTTTATTTAGGGTTCTTAACCATTTCTACCTCTCTTCCAACCACTGACCCAAGGTAAGTGAGAAAGAAGATTAGTAGGAAAGATGGTTGTGGACCTCTTTAGATGTAGTTCCTTGGGGATGAGTCCAGTCTTTGATGTCAGGACACCAGAAGACCAGCAAACAGCAAACAACAGCAGTGGAGGCATGACTTGTAGAAACAGCTCCGCCAAATTGCCAGGAGTCAGAAGTGGGAAGACTCTGCCAAAGCAGCAAGACTCCACCAGATTGTCATGAGAAGTTCTCTGGAGTGTTTCTCTCTGCAAAGTGACGTGTAGAAAAGCTAAGACCAACAAATCTATGTGAACCATTGCAAATCCTAGCAATGCAAATGTACAGCCTCGCTGTCTGTGGGCTTGTATTTATCCCTTCTCAGTGTCCACACAAGGATGTTTTGCAGATGACAAAAACTACACCCCTCTCACTAGTCTGTTTTCTGCTAACAAAGATCACGAGTCTGTCTTCAGTGGTGGAAAAACACTCCCACATCCCACACTTGGGACCTAAACAAAAAACACATTCACATGACACAATGGAGTCCTCAAAGAAACCAGAAACTTCCACTTCCGTGGTACGTATACACAGGGGAATTTTATTCAATAATGAAAACCCTGAGATTTGCTGAAACATGGATGCAACTGAAAAATACTATTTTCAGTGAGGTAACCCAGGCTTAAAAAGGCACATCACATTGGTCACTGTCATACACAGATCCTAACCTGTAATTGTCATGTAGGTGTAAACAGAAAACTAGAAGGCACTCTGTGAAAGAGGGAATGGGAGCTTTAAGAGAGGGTAATAGAACTCGTTGATGTAAAACTGGAAGAGGAAATACTGAGGGCAAATGGGCGTAGCAGGGAGGGGTTGAGGGAAATGAGGGGATGAGAAAGGGGAAGAACCAGCAAACCTAAGTATGTATGAAAATGCTAAACGGAATCTGTTAGCTTGTATTGGGATTAAAAGAGAACAGGGACTCCATCATGGCAGGGCACCAGGGAAGCAGGCAGACCCTAGACCAGGAGCCTCGAGTAGCTGCAGTGACTGCCCCTTTCTGCTCCGTTATTTCTCAATGGGAGCTTCTGTTGTTTCTTCTTCTGTCAAGAGGAAGATGGCTACCTCTCTGCTCAGTTCCAAGTTCCCAAAACAGTGAACCTCATTGACCTAAATGAATCAATCAATGAGCTACCCCCGGTGACAAGCACACACAGGGCTACCAGGGGAAGCCAATGTGTGGGTTTGAGGGTTGTGGTCACTGAAGGAGGAATGGCTTCTGCAATGGGCAACACCAAAAGAGTTGTTTAATAGGGGTGTATGTCAGAAGAAAAAAAAATGGAGGTGAGCTTAAGTAAATTTAGGAAAATGTGAGTGAGTGCGTGCATGCACGCATGCGAGTGAGTATGTGGGTTTTAAGACAGGATCTCTCTCTCTCTCTCTCTCTCTCTCTCTCTCTCTCTCTGAACTCACTGAACCAGAACCTGCAGAGTAAGCCAAAGTAGCCAGCAAGCTAAACCCAGGGAGAGTGCTGTGTTCTAGAAGGAACACGTCCTAAGACTCATGAATAGTCAGAGCCTTGGAGGGGTCGTCACAGACAGGTTTATGCTAAGAGTCACAGATTCATTACAGATATCTTGCCAAATTTAAAAAAAAAAAAAAGTATCTCATGACTTCCTTTCATTTTCTCACATACACATTTACACAAACACACTGACATCTGGCCCTGGGTGAGAGTTATTTTCAGTCAACAGTTTTCATATTTACAACAAAAATCACCTATGAAATTCTAAATCCCGTGATATAAAAAGTATTGTGTCTTATGTGTATTCACTTGGCATGGTGGTTGCTTGGTTTAAGGGATAAAGATAAAAATTATATCTTTTACATATTTTTATTGCTTCTTTGAAAAGAATACATAATGTATATTGATCATATCTATCCACCACTACCTGCCCCTAACTTCCCATGGTCTACCCTACATCTCCCTCCCAACTTTATGTCTATTATTACTATCATCATCATCCTCATCATCATCATCATCATCATCATCATCATCATCATCAACTTCTCAGTCCAAATAGTGTTGCCTATTGTGTGTGGATGTTGGGTCCACCCACTGAACCATAAGCATCCTACTAGCAGCTCCCCCCTCCCCAAAAAAGTGACTCCTGCTCCCTCAGCAGCTGCCAGCTGTCAATAGCACTCCTGCTATGAGTAGAGTCTTGGGCCTTGCGTAGGATTCCCTCCCTGATCCATGCTGGAATTTTGGCTGACTTGATCTTGATCGTGCACAGTTCTTGTGTAGATAACTACAGCTATTGCAAGTCCATGGGTTCACCAGCCCTGTCCTGTCCAGAAGAGAGCATCTCACAGATCTTCTCCACACCACCCAGCTCTTCCAGCTCTTCTCTCTGCCCTCTCCTCTGTGGTGTTTTCTGATCCTTAGATGAGGAAGGTTGATGGAGATGAAGTACACACAGCTGAGCAATCAAAGTTATTTATACTTGGCACTTGAAGCAGTTCGGAGTCTCTGCACTAGAGAAGCTACTCTCACCAGGGTTAAAATCAGCCCAAATTATGGTATAAACACAAATTTAAGAGGCAGTTTGACAATACAGCCATTCAGCTAAACAACAATAAGCTACTCCCCACCCCCCAGAGACAGCATAGCTTATGAGTGTTCCCTCGTGCCATTTTATACTTCTAAAAAGTGTATTTGATATAAAAGCTGACCTGGAATGAAAATTATTCCCGTTGCCCTATGGACAGACATCAGATAAACTCAACTTTTTAAAAATATTTTTTATTGATTTATTCATATTACATCTCAATTGTTATCCCATCCCTTGTATCCTCCCATTCCTCCCTCCCTCCCATTTTCCCCTTACTCCTCTCCCCTATGACTGTGACTGAGGGGGACATCTTCCCCCTGTATATGCTCATAGGGTATCAAGTCTCTTCTTGGTAGCCTGCTGTCCTTCCTCTGAGTGCCACCAGGTCTCCCCATCCAGGGGACGTGGTCAAATATGGGGCACCAGAGTACGTGAGAAAGTCAGACCCCACTCTCCACTCAACTGTGGAGAATGTCCTGTCTGTTGGCTACATCTGAGTAGGGTTCAAAGTTTACTGCATGTGTTGTCCGTAGCTGGTGCCATATAAACTCAACTTTTTGCTACTACAAATAGCCCTGTGATAGATATTCTTCTATCTAAAACCACACATGCACCCGTCTGCAAGCAGTGGCAGCCTCACTCACAGTTGTATCAAGAGCTCACATCATGGTCTCAATACACACCTGCCCTCTTCCTGAAAGCTATACACCCAAGCTGAGGGAGTTGGCTCAGCGGGGAAAGTATAAGGTCCTGAGTTCAGACTCCCCAGCATCCACATAAAAGCAAGGCACAGAAGCGTGTGTGTCATGTCTATAAACCCAACACTGAGGGAGTGAAGACAGTTGGACCCAAGGGAGTCACTGGCTCACCAGCCTAGATGAAGTGGTGAGCTCCAGTTCCGGTGGGAGAACGTATCGCACAAAATAAGGCGAAGGGCAGTAGAGGCAGATTCCAGATGTTGATTTTTGGACTCCAACTACACATGCATAGGCAAGTGTGCCTGTGCACACACACACAAGCACCACACACACCCACAAATATACAAGCTCATGCATACCACTCACTCATGAGAGGTGCACTTCATCCCAACTTTACTAAGAATTGAATAGTAACAAAAAAATCAAAGATAAATAACTATAGACTGGTGCGCTGGTGTATTCTCCATGTTCTAAGGCTCTAACATAGCGACTGCACTCAGTGCCCTTCTCAGCCTGAGTTCAATTGACTAGGCTTGACTGCATCCCTAGAATGATTCTCTGTGCATGTTCTTTCTAACTGGTGTGTTGCTTTATATGCTGCCCTTACCAATTAACAGCATCCACCAAGTCCTTGCCCAGTCTTGATATGTAAGCTCATTTTTTTTGGTTGTTACCTTCACTGTATGTTGATTTCATAGTTTGAAACCTGCCTTACTTAAAGTTTCTATTACCATGATAAAACACCCTGACCAAAAGCCATCACTGAAGAAGTAGGAGCAGGAACTGAATGCTGAAATATGGAGGCAGGAACTGAAGAAGAGACCATTGCTTCCTGGCTTGCTCATCTGCTTTCTTTCTTTTTATTTTTTGTTTTTGTTTTTGCTTTGTTTTGTTTTTTGTTCTAATTAATTTGTTCAGATTACAACTCAATTGTTATCCCATCACTTGTATCCTCCCATTCTTCCCTCCCTCCCACTTTCACCCTATTCCCTTCCCCTAGGTCTATGACCAAGGGGGACCTCCTCCCCCACTTTATGGTCATAGGCTATCAAGTCTCATCTTGGTAGCCTGCTTATTCTTTCTCTGAGTGCCACCAAATCTCCCCACCAAGGGGAGCTGGTCAAATATGGGGCACCAGAGTTCATGTCATCCTGCTTTCTTAAATCACCCAGGGATGCCACATCCAGGAATGGCGCCCTCCACAGTGAGCTGAGGTCTCCAACACCAATCATTATTGAAGAAAACATACCACAGATCTGCTTACAGGTGATCTGATGGAGACAGTTGATATTTTTTTTTCTCCCAGGTAAATCTAACTTGTGTCAAGTTGACAAAAAACACTAGCCAGGACAAAGCCTCTTTTCTATTCTCCAGATTCACAGTGGGGAGTGGATAGGAGTTCATCTTTCCTTCCATCGCCAGATGCTACTTTCAAATTCATCAGACCGTGTGAATTGGTCCAGGAAAAAGAAGAAGCCGGAAGCGCGTGGACACTAAGTGCTTCTGTCAGCAGAGCGGAGCTCACGAATAGACAGCGGAAACTTAATGTTCTCCAGCATCATTTCCCATGGAGGAGAGACAGGGTTGCGTCTCCAATTCAAAAGTAAATGTGAGGTTGTGAGGTGCTGGGGACTTGCAAGACAGGTGTGATTGCAAAAGAGAGAGAGAGAGAGAGAGAGAGAGAGAGAGAGGAAGTAATTAAATCTGAAAGCCCTAGGAAAAGTACATCTGCTCAGGGAAAATGTGTTTCCAGTGGAAAATAAGATGAATAAACAGATGCAATGAGAAAATAAGGGTCATCTCTAGGATCAAGGTCATCCGTGGGATCAATAACTCGCGCCATGCCCCTACCCCACACGACACACTCTGCCTCTGCTGACCCTCACACTGAATCCATTTACACATCCCTCCACCACCCCAGCCCCACAGAACAGAAACACATGCAGCATCCTTGGACTGATAGGTTTGTTGTTAGCATCCAAAATGTTGCTGTGCACGCAGTCTGACAGCTAGTCGAGGCCACTCGTCATTGATAAGAATGTGGGTTGCTCCAGCCTGCCTCATCAACTGTAGAAATCTTCACGCCAGAGTTTGGGGTTCTTGGAAGCTCTACAGATTTGGTCTCTTGGGATGAAGGAGCTAAGGTTAGGGCTTTAATCAATAGTGCATGAGCCTGAAGAACAGACAGGAATCAATAATGTATTTCCATACCCAACTTTTATTTTATTTTTTTTTTTTTTTTTTACTCCAAACAACAGCATCAAAATATTCATGCCAGACCGCAATGGAAAAAGTCAATATTTTTTTTAAAAAAAATAGTCTTTCCTGCTGTTTAATGAAAGGCATAATGCATGTTTACCATATGGAGATGAGAAAAGAACAATTAGGAGAACTCCGAAAATGTGGTGTTTCATAGAAGTGTTGTTTTGTTTTAAAGCTTGGCAAGGAGAGTTAATTGCAGCGTCCAGGGTGTGTGTAGGATGATATATGGTAACTGAAGGAGGAGAGGACGATGGTCAGAGATCAAACCGTGCACCCCTGGGTTTGCGCAATGAGAACTTTCTTTGTCGGTCCATGAAGAAGTACTTAGTATTAGCCCCTTTCCGTGGCACATAGCAGGCTCATGGTGAGTGATGTGGGCAATTGGTTAGGCAAGGAGTACTCATTTCCAGAAGATTCCAGTGGTGGCCAGTTGAAAACAACCGGACGTAATTATGTCTCCAAACAGATACTTTTGAAATGTCACCATCTCAGGTGTCTTTCCAAACGCAAATGATGCTTTTAACGTAATGCTCATGTTTGAGCGAATGAGTAGACAGAGGACCTTTCGAATGCAACACTGCAGCCTCGGGAATATTCCCTGGTTTCTGAAAAGGGTTTTGTACCTCAGAAATGATAAGAGATATGAAAGATACAAACCATCCCTGCGTTTCATATATCCATCAACCTACCAGCTCCTTTTAATTTAGTATGAGAAGTAGTTTTTGTGGTTTGGGTTGGGTTTTGAGACAGAATCTCATGCAGCTGAGGCTGGTCTGGCTCAAGCTTTGGTATACAACTGGCAGCAATCCAGATCCTTCTGTCTCCGCATCCAGAGTGTTTTAGTTGCGGGTGTGAACCACTCTACCCAGTTTACGCGGTACTGGGGATGGGACCCAGAGCTTCATGTATTTTAGTCAAGCATTCTGCTAACTGAGCTTCATCCCTACTAACTCATTTTGGGCTACAAAATTGGTTCAGATCCCATTTGTGACCTCAAGTAGATTGATGACACCAAAAACAAAACAACAACAACAACAACAAAATACCACTAAATTAGAGCAATAAAATGGCAGATTAGAGGGCTATGTGCTGAATGTTCTGAAAACTCTACACAAATGGCAAGAGAGAAAACTGGGATTCATAGAAGGCAGGCACATCCTCCCGAAAGGCAATAGGAGGAAGAGGCAGATGAAGTGAAGACAGAGGTGCAGCCTTGCAGACATGGGGTGAGAAGACTGGTGAGGTCACTGCACACTGGATGGGTGGACTTGCCTGGGGACACTAGGAAAACACAACTGCCAAGTTCCCAAGACCACTTCAACCAAAATGGTACTGATGGCTGGTACTGATGGCCAGTACCAGTCAGCCATCAGATTCTCTGACAAACAAAGGTCAACTTATTAGATGGAAGGCATCATTATAACATAATGGTGGAAGATAAAGCATCCATGAAACAGGGCTGGATTCAAGTAGGGACCCACTATTACACTCTGCACATGCCTGGGTCTCCTTGTCTATAGGATTTGGATGATGATACAGATCTCCTTCACAGAAGAGTCGTTTAAGCATTTATGGAGGATTTTCAGATACTCTTTGATAAGCCCCTGGACAATAAAATTAAGCAAACAAGATGCCATGGTTACTCTCACAAAAGGGGAACCCTTAGGCATGACTGGTGAGGATGTGAACATAGTCCAGTCACTATAAAGCCAGGTTAAACTAAAGATAGATCAATCATCTGACTTACCAGCTCCAAGGTGTTTACCGAAAGCCTCCAAGTCCATATAGCACAGACATACCTGAACACCAGGGCTTCCCACAGCATGACTCACAGTGCTTACATTATGGATCCAGCTTAGGTGTCCAACAGCAGAGAAACGGATAGAGACAATCTGGTGTGTATACACAGTAGAATTTTATTCAGCCACAAAGAATGAAGCTATGCCATTTGCAGGAAAATGGATAAATTGGTGGTATTTACATCAAGTAAGTTAAGCCAGAAAAACAAATATTGTATGCTTGTTCTCCTATGGGCTTCATAGATTTGATGTAGCTATATAAAATCACGAGCGTACATATGACATGAAAGTGGAAATGAAGCTGTCTGTAGGAACAAAGGAAGCTAGCAGGGAAGGAAAGAAGAGATGGGGTTATGGAGAGAAAGTGACCAACATGATTTTTTTAATAGACTTATGTAAAAATATCTTTATGTATCTTATATACAGGATGAATGTTTTTGAACTTTTTTAGGAAAAAAATCCAAAGGAAGTTGGACATCATTCAAAGAATAACACAGCAATTTTTTAAAATTACACAATAGTGGCACATCTACTTAGCAGTGGCACCAAAAACAAGAAACAGGCACGACGGGAAAGTAGAATCAGTAAGCTGGAACTTGGAGGAATAAAGCCAGTTCAGTGAAAATACAAAGTAAGGAGATTAGAGGCAAACAGAGCACAGCCATATGTAAATGACTCAGCAGGGACTCAGGCACAATGTCTGTGCTTAAGAATCCCTTATCATCACTACAGTCACCACCATCATCACCAGCATCGCCACCATCATCTCTTCAGCAGCAGCAGCAGCCATACTGGTTTAAACGGTAGAGACATGGGGGACAGAAATGAGGGAAGGATTCATTTAGCCAGGCCTCTCCTAATTGTTAAGCCTTGTAAAATGTGTATCATGCTGAAGCTAGGAACCCCCACCCCCCACCCCTTCACACCCCAACACCCCATCCCCCATCCCCTCACATCCTATCCCCCATCCCCTCACATCCTATCCCCCCACTCCCCACCCCTTCACACCCCAACACCCCCATCCCCCATCCCCTCACATCCTATCCCCCACCCCCCACCCCTTCACACCGCAACACCCCCATCCCCCATCCCCCATCCCCTCACATCCTATCCCCCCACTCCCCACCCCTTCACACCCCAACACCCCCATCCCCCATTCCCTCACATCCTATCCCCCACCCCCCACATCCTCACACCCAACAACCCCATCCCCCCCACCCCCTACTCCCCACCCTCCACCCCTGCCCCCTGCAGTTTAAGACCAGTGCTTCCTGGGAATCTCAGAGGAAGAAATGGCAGCTTTTAGTCAAGCCCAGGACAAGCGGTTCCCTAATGAGTGGCAGGTTCACCGTCAGGAACTATCTTTACAAGGTTCTGAGACAGGCTTCTGGCTGAGGGGAGAACGGTGCATGCCTCTAGCCTGTAGCCTGGGAGATTATCGACTGCTCTGGCACAGTGAGAACTGTTTCCCACGACATGGAGATATGCTTGGAATGTGACTACCTGCCCTACCTCGCCCCCAGTCTCTCCAGCAATGGCTTGTATAACAAAACGCAATGATATCCTTCCTGGATTTCCTCAGAGTTCTCTTTAGGGGCCTGAGATTAAATGGGGAACTATAGACAGCCATTACCACTGTGTATTCCAGCAGCTGATAATATGCATTTGATCAATTATTTTAATATAAGTTACATTAAGAGGCCCATGTTTCAGCTTTTGTACTTCCTGCCTACAGCTTTTTTTTTTTTTTTTTTTTTCCTTTCTTATTCTTTTCCTCTCTCAGTCTCTGCATCCCGCGTCTTAGTTTGCTGGAAAGGCACTACACTGTGCCTGGCTCACAGTAAACTCTGCTCTCTTTTCTCCCTCTCTCACTTTAGTGTGTTCACTGAGAGATGACGCAGTCAGTGTGCAATTAAAACCATGCCTCTCAGAATCGGGCAAAGCTGCGTATCCATCTAAGCTTTGTAATGGATCTAGTTGTTGTGCTTTGGGTATGACACATTAGGTGTGTCTGTCTGTCTGTCTGTGGTGTGTGGGGAGGGTAGGGGCGTGTCTGTGGGTGGGTGTGTCTTGGGTGTCTGTTGTTTGGGTTTGGAAACACACTCTTACTATGTAGCCCAGGCTGGCCTCAAACTAGTAGCAGTCCTCCTGCCTTAGTCTCCCAAGTCCAGTCACTACAAATGTGGACCACCACACCAACTACACATTAATTTTTAACTTTTTGAGAATTTTATACAAGAGTAAACTATATCATTGAGCATTACTTGTGGGTACATGAGTATAGGGCTGGCCACTTAGGCACTAGTACCGCCCCAGGAAGTACACAGTAACTTTCTTTCTTTTTTTTTAAGAAGGATCTTTTTTTTTTCTTAATGTTAATTTTTTTAATTAATTTATTCATATTACATCTCGATTGTTAGCCCTTCCCCTGTTTCCTCCCATTCTTCCCTCCCTCCCATTTCTCCCCTTCTCCCCTCCCCTATGTTTGTGACTGAGGGGGACTTCCTCCCCCTGTATATGCTCATAGGGTATCAAGTCTCTTCTTGGTAACCTGCTATCCTTCCTCTGAGTGCCGCCAGTAACTTTAATTCTTGATTTATTTGGTAGAAAAACAAATCACACTGCGGCTATTATTAACATCAGTGACAACTGATCTGGTCTACGCCATTGAATGAGCCGTGGTAGCCACAGAACCTCTAGTGTGCGGAACTTATTCTCATGGTTAGTGTATGGAATTTTTCCACCCTCTCTTTCTTTCCTTTCCCTATTGTTTTTGTTAGTATTGTTATTGTTTTGCAGAACAAGATTTTGCTGTGTTCTCCAGATCACAATCCTTCTACCTCAACTGCCTTAGGACTGGGCTTACTGGCATGCACCACCACATCCAGTTCCAGTGGTGTTTTGTCTGGAGTTTTCATCTTTATCTCATTAAATGTAGAAAAGCATCTTTGACCCAGGAAGGACTTCGTCAGTGAAGAACAATTCGTCATAAACGGGCTAAGGGAAAAGGGCGCACAAGCTAAGACGCCATCAGTTGCAGACATGGCTGCTGTTGAATGGTACTGATGGGAATCTACTTCCTGTCAGCTCTCATCTCCACTTTGCTCCATTGTGGCTTCACTGTCAGGCAATCTTCCCCATATTGACAAAAATGGCCTAAGCAACTCCGAGCTGCTGTCGTGCCGGGTTCAGCAAGGCTAATGAGAAGAACTGTTTTCTCGAGAGTTCCGGGGAAATTCCAGCATAATTTTCAACTTCACTTTGATCACATGACTATCCCCTTAACCAGGGGTGACCAGGGATGCACTGTTCTGATGGGATAGACCTGAGTCTGAAGTGTGTGGTCCTCAGAGCCAGCATGAGAAGCTCATTCCTAAAGATGGATGCCCGAAGATGCACATGTAACCACTGCTGTGAACATTAACTGGAAGTGGCCTTAATTTCCCAGCTACTATCAACCCTCTTCCCCGAGCTCACTTGTGTCTGGGGTCAGCCTCTCAGCTGACTCCCTCTTCCAGGCCTCACTAACTCCTCCTTCATCAGAGGATGCCTGGTCAGCCAGAAACATGTCAAGCAAGGGAGAAAGTAATCACTAACCACTCGGCCTCCCTACTGTCGCAGCATACTACAAGCCCTCTGCAGCACGGGTCACTGGGTCTTTGGGAATCATGATGTAAAGAAAATATACTTTTTTTCTTCAGTGATTTCTGGTCTTCACATTCCTACCTTGGCTTTACAGTGGCTTAAATAGTCAACAAAAGCAGTGACAGAATTCCTAAGAACTTCTAAAGCTACCAAGCCTGGAAATGAACAGCAGATATACACAGTGTCTTCCACAAGCCTGTATCCGTAACAGACGTGACTAATCAATCAGGGACTCTTCTGTAGCTTTGACCCATGAATCTGCATCAACATAGCAATTGGATTCTTAATAAGTATATATATATATATATATATATATTAGGTCTTTAGCAGTATCTGCACCCATGCCGATATGTAACGAGTTGCAATGCTCACCACCTTTCCTGTAGTATGTTTACACGAGTGAAGTTCAGAGAGGTGCAGCTAAGTGCTTACTACTGAACAGCCACTGAAGCTGAGCTCCGGTCTGAATTTTACACCATTCCCTCTCCTCTGCTCATCCAGAAGCCTGAAGGCAGAGCCAAGCTTCAGAACCTCAGTGCAGCCCCGTCACCCCAAAAGTACTTAACTATTGCTTTCTGCTTCCCATGGCTCCAGGGGAGTCACCCACGCTGCATTTGACAGTTAGCTTCTGCCACGCATGCACGCAGAACGCTGGATGCCACAAAGAGCTACTCTCGGGCTTTGCTAGTTCACAGACCCTCCAGAGCCGTCCCCAGCCCTGCTGTCCCTGGGGAGAGGTGCAAAGCTGGTATTTTGTACTCAAGAAGCAGCAGCACCTCCCAGCTTCAGTTTCCCAGGCAGCCTTGGCAGCAGTGATGTGTCAGAGCAAATCCCACTCACAGGCCATCACCTGCCAGCACCGGGCAGGAGCAGCTGGGCAGGAGCAGCTGGAAGGAGGCCTCTTGTGCCAGAGGAAATTTGAGAGAGCGCTGAACTTTCCCAGCAGGGGTTTGGAGGAGGCAGCCTAGGGAAGTGGGCATTTTCAGCACTAGCAAAGCAAAATAAAAGGGCAACCCCCCCCCCCCGTGACTGCCACCTGCACAGCTGCTCCGAGCGCCTGCTCTCCCCGCCCTGCTCCTCGCCACCTTCTTACGAAACTTGAAGAAAGGAAGTGTGAGCTTTAGTTCTGACTCCGATCCCAGTTATCTGCTTCCTGGTGACCTAGAAAAAGTGCCTGGCTTCTCCGTTCCTCACATCCCACAAATATCAGGGGATGAGAGTGCTCATTCCTGCAGACACTCCCAACCTTGGCACCGCTGGCACTTTGAGCTGGATAATTTGGGGACTGTGCATGGAGGGATCTGTCTGCGGCATCGTAAGATGTTCACCAGATCTGCAGTGCCAATGCTGCCCGTCCACACATATCTCAGTCCTGACAACCAAGAGTCTCCAGACTTTACCCAATAGCTTTGGTTTGGGACAATGCCCACTGAGAAACATTGCCTAGCCAGACTATCAAAATGAGCCAAGTTATTCTCCTATTGAACAGATGACTACAAGGAGCACCTGGCACATTATAAAGGCTTGCTTGGTGTTGGCTGTCGTTGCTCATGGCATTCCTGTTACTTGTGACGCCACAGCACCCTTCCCCACATTCATAACAGACATTACTAATCAATCGTTGCTCTGTCCCTGATGCCCTGAGTATGATCTCTGATTCCTTCTCAACATGGCAGCCATTATTTAAGAGTCAGGTGTTCTGTGGGCATTCCTCAAGACCCACTATGCCTGGCACGTAGAAGCAGCTATATAGCTCTTTCTGAACTGTACCTTCATAGTAACTGGAGGTCTGAGGTTCAGAGAGCGGTTAAACACTTTGTCCAAGCTTATGTTTTTATTAGCTCACCCCAAAGCTGAACATCTCACCGGCCTGAGTCTCCTTCTGGAGCTCAAATCCCTTTTTACTACGTGTTTCAAGGTGTCCGTCTGCCTGTCTGTGTCTGTGTGGGTGCACATATGCCACGTTGCACACCTGTAAGTCAAAAGACAGCTTGGAGAAGCTGTCCCGTCTTTCGACCATGTGGGTCCCAGAGATCAAACTCGGGTTGTCAGGCACCGAGTTGTTTTGCCGCCGCTCCGCCTTAGCAGGCCCTGGAGCTCAGATTCCTAAACATCGCTGTGGATAGTGAATGATGAATCTGCAACGGGATGTGCCAGCCAGCCATCTGTCTAAAGGAGATTTAAAAGCTACAGCCAACTCCTATGCTGAAAATTCAGGATTTATTTTTTTCACCATGGTTAACTAGAAAGAAACTATCAACTGCTTAATGGTAGACAAAAGAATCTTGGCCATCTAAGAACGTGTGTGTGTGTGTGTGTGTGTGTGTGTGTGTGTGTGTGTGTGTGTGTTGCATGTGCACGTAAGTGTGGGGTCTCTACTCACAGAGAGACCAAAGGAAGATGCTGGTGTCCTCTTCTATCATTATACGCCTTAGTCCCTTGAGACAGGGTCTGTCACTGGGCCTGGAACTGGGCTGGCAGTGCATAAGCCCTAGCAATCCTCCTGCCTTCATTACCCATAGCACTGGGGTTTCAAGTTTGCATTCGGCCATGCCCAGCTTTTTACACCGGTGATGGGGATTCAAACTCAGGTCCTCATGCTTGTGCGGTGAGAGATCTTGCTCACTGAGCCATTGCTCCAGGCCCATAGTTGCTTTTGTGTCTTATGGTGATGGCTACCAGTCCATTCTAGGGCAAAAAAGTACTATTTGTGAGTAGACCCCAGGAAATTTCAAGGTTCCAGATGCAGGTGTGAGAGCAGACAAGGCAGTGGCTGGACCACTTCCCATCTGTGCTAGTCACTTCTGTGTCAGTGCAACCAAAATTCCCATGAACTACTTTAAAGGGGGGATGACTTTGTTGTAGTTTTTGAGGATGTGTGATGGAGCAGAGCTGTTCATACCCTGGCAGCCAGGAAGCAGAGAAAATGGATGACTGGCACTGAATGGCTTGTTTCTTTTTGCCGTCTCTCTTCTGTCCAGACTCCCTCCCACCTAGGGACAAGTGCCTCCCACTCAGAGTGGGTCCATCCTCCTTAGTGAGTCCTCCCTGGGGATCCCCTCACAAGTATCCAGAGGTGGACATCACCAATCTTCTAGCAGATTCTAAACTGACTCAAGTTGACAATCAAAGTCATCCATCACACCATCCCCAGGGGTTGACAGTTACACACAAATCCATGTTTGAGTTTGAATCCCACTGTTCTGCTTACATAACTGAACACATTAACCTTGACTAGAAAATTAAAATTACTCCCTACTGATACTGGGTGTGTCAGCTTACTACTACCACACGTGTGGCTTTTTGTTTCGTTTCGTTTGTTTTCAAAAGAAGATGAAGTGGGAATCTTCTCTCTGTTAAGGCTCATGGTATCTAACGACAGGTCCAGAATAAATGTCAGCAGCAGGATGCTTTACCTGGCCAGTGCAGGTTTTCAGATTTCCCCTCCAGAGACACACTGTGGGATATGCATCCATCAGCCATGTAGCTGCAGGCCCACAAAGGCAGCAGCAGATCTGCCTACTGGGCTGTGTAAAACATGCAGCTGTAGGTGTGGGAGTTCCACATCTACGTCCTGTAATGCACACTAATTGTACGTGCACGTGCGCACGCGCACAAACACACACACACACACGCCTCTTCCTGTAATGTACATTAACTGCACACACACACACACACACACGCCCCCACTCCTTCCTGTTTTCTCTGCAGCCCAGGCCACCAGCCGGGAAAAAAGAAAAGAAAAAGAATGAATGATTTCACCTTGTCCCAGGGAGGCAGCGTCTCTTGCACCCTTGTGTACCCCAAAGTTCCATCAGACACCCAAGTGAGCGTGTCTAAATATTGGGTGAAAACACATTTTGGGTAACTTTTTCCTTTCTCTTTCCTTCTCTTTCAGCTTGCATTCTGGAAATGAAAGGTTCTTCTAGGAACGACACATCTGGAAAACCTGGGATTTGACAACAGGACCGAAGATGGTCCCTGTAAGGCCAGCGTACATGCTGAGCTTTGCAAATTGGCCACAAATCATTGTTTCTAGATCCTCCCTAGATACCTCTTCACTTCAAAATGCTACCACTCTGTATACAGAAGGTACATAATTCTCTTACCTGTAGATTCTGCCTCGACATCTTCATTGGAAAAAGTTAAAGATATCAGTAGAATTGGCTAACGTATAAATTACAGAGGACCAGCTAGGATGATTTGAAAGAAATCAGATTTTGAAGTCAGACTGACAATGGTGGGTTCAAATTGTGTTCAGCCACGTGCTAGCTAAATGTCACTGAGAAATTATTTAAATCTCCTGTGCCTCATGTTCCTGGTCTGTAAGATGGAGACAGTGATGAGGCACCTGTGATTAGACAAAAAGAAATAAATAATTGGTGAAGGTTATGATCCCAGGTGAAACACTGGGCAAAGATTCTCCACTGGGGATTAGAAAAACTACTTAACTTTCTAGTTACACATTAGAATCCTTTAAATCGGTATAGAGTTTCTTTTTGCTCCCTTACAATGGTTGTAGTAAATCACCACTAACAATAAGTAGCCTTTCTGCTTGTAGTATTTTGCAAGCCCAATAAGATCTCGTTTGCTTCCAGGTCTGTGAAAGAAGCTGTGTTGTTTTGTGACATCTGTTGTGGTTTGAGCTTGTTTGAACAGTTGGTCACTGGATGATGGAGCTGGGGGTGCGTAGAATCTTTGAGGCAGGGAATTGACTGGAAGAAGTGGTCACTGGGGATGAGACTTCTGAGTAACATCTTTGCATTGTTTTCTGTCTAACCAGCCTCTCAAGCAGAGATCTGAACAAGGCTCTGCACCTCCTATCACCATGGTGCTGCCTTCCTGACAGCAGTTTTACCATAATGGACTGTATCCCTCTGGACTGCGAGCCCAAAATAAACCCTTTCCCCCTTAGGGTGCTACCTGTTGAGCATTTGGCCACAGAGAGTAAGAATCCCACCCCCAGCTACGTACTTCCTCCAGCAAAGCTCCACTCCCTAAAGGTTCCCTAGCCTCAAACAGTGCATGTACCACCACACCACTGCAAACTAACCAAGTCTAATTCGAACTTCATATTCTTAAACAAAACTTTTTACAGATTGGCATATGTACAGACTATTGTGAGAATGTTGGAGAGTAATTTCTCCAAATAGATGGATAGGTAGGTAGATGGTAGATACACAGATACATAGATGATAGGTAGATGGATAGATAGATAGATAGATAGATAGATAGATAGATAGATAGATAGATAGATAGATAGATAGTAAATCTAACCTTAATTAGCAAGACCTAAGATGTCCCTTGGTATAAATACCACAGACTAACCAAGTCTAATTCATAGTTAATATTCATAAGCATGACTTTTTATTGATTGACATACATACAGTCTACTGTGAGAATATATTACCATATCATTTCTCCAAGTAAATAAATAGTAAATCTAATCTTAATATGTAAGACCTACGAAGTCCCTTGGTATAAATACTCACATGACAGCACTTGGATTTTAAATTGTCAGGGGTATTAACATCCGATTCACAAAATGACTAAAATTTAATGGCTGGTTCTTTTGAACGGGTGTAAGGTAGACTCTAGCAAGTGACTGGGAGAGGGAAGAGGCTGGCAGAGACTCTTCTGGAGGAAAGCCGGCCAAACCCAGCTATAGGGATTCCACTGCAGAACTCAAAATGAATAAATCACGAATGTCTTCAATTTGGGTCCCCGGAGCAGCCCATTTTAAAATTTGATTTCATTTGTTTAGAACAGGCTCACTCCCTCGGTTCTCTTAGATGTCCTTGCATCCAACAAATTGCTTCTTGCTCAGGCTGACTCAAGTTGTCCTTTGTTATTGAAAGGCAGCATTGGAAAACATCTGAATAGTGGATGCAGAGAGACTTCCCCCAGGAAGGTTTTGTTACCAGGCTCAGGAAAACTTTCTCCAGTGTAGCAGGAGCTGTGTGTTGATATCAATTAAACGACTAGCTTCAATAGCTAGACACCCACTTCTGATAATTCATGGTCCTGAACTCTCAGAATAATGGAAATCACCAGGGTACCAAAGTAAATCCTAGCATCCAGATCCACAGGTGCACTTGTACAAATGTATACACCATTAACTACTGGCAGAGATGCTGAGAGAGTGTTGTGACCACAAGTGATACAAACAGGTTGGGAAAGCTGGGATGTCAACACAGAAGAAGTGACTATTGTATAATGGGGTGGCAGGGGCACTATGACAGACCCATGCCAAGATGTACCCCCTGAGGGATTACATGCCATGCAACAGATCTGGTATAAAGGAGGTTTATTGTGGGAAAGGAGGAGGGGGCCTAGGAAAGGGATAGAGTGAACGGGTCATGAGGACAGACAAAGAGGGGGCAGGGAGGAAGAGAAAGGGGGCTCCCATGACTGACAGACAGAGAGAAGGGGGAACAGAGGGAGAAGAGAAATGTCTAAAGAGCTGGGGTGGCAGGCAGGTCCTTTTATACCCACACACAGATGGTACACTTGGTATTCCTTGCAGTGTCAGCAGGTGATGACATAAGACGTTGCTAGGACCCTAAAGGCAGACCAACACACTAGCAGAGATGAAGACAACTTACTTCTTAAATCATAATAAAGTAGATAGCAAGCTACTGTCAACATTAAACCTAGAGAAAAAGTAACACACGTGAATCCTTTCTGAGGTCTCATTTGACTTTGCAGTCGGGGCAGTTTGAGCTGACTCAGCTCCTCGCTATCTCTGTGGCATTGAACACATTGCCTTGGCCTTAAAGATGGCATCAGGCTGTACTTGTAGAATGTAAGATAAATAATGCAAGGTGCCTCTGAGAAATAAAGGGAGAGCACAAGGAGCCTTTACCATCATACTGGGCCATAATTACTATTCGAGAGGTGGCAGAAAAACATTATATTTATATATATATATATATATTAATTAATTAATTAATTAAACACACACACACACACACACATATATATATATATATATATATATATATATATATATATATATATATATATGACATAAGAGGGAATAAGTGCAAGGCACAATACAAGAATGCCTTTATGAAATCCAGGACTATGTACAATGAATATATAGCATTAAAAATTTAAGTGTGTGTGTGTGTGTGTGTGTGTGTGTGTGTGTGTGTGTGTATGTGTGTTGGAAAGGATTAAGTTAGTACTGTCCTCAGTGATGATGATGATAATAACCACAGCACAAATGTTAATGTCATTTCATGCAGAAAGCCCCTCCTGACAGCTCCATTCGCTGCAAGCGTTGCTCACCTTCAATGCAATCTTTGCATGACCTTCCCCATCACCTATTTGCTCAGCAGTAAAGACTGTGTTTCAAAGCTTTTATGCTTTGCATGCTGATCTAAGAATGATATCTGAGATAAGATGACACATTAGCAATGTTTTTATCATCTACCTAAGATCGTGCAGCTGACAAGTGGCAGAGTTTATGAAGTCCAAGGTCAGGTCCATCTGATTCTGCATGCTGGGCTCTTATGGTCTACTCCATCTTCCTCCCTTCCTGTGCTGCCATCCATGAGAAAAGCTTAGCTGTGTGCTCCTAGACTCCACTCGCTAATGATATCACCAATGCTCTTATTGTTCCCAATCCCCCCATTAATCTAATCTATCAAAGAGTCTTTTGATTGATGCTAGCTCCAGTCAATGTAAAACTGAACGAAGAGCCTGTACCATGCTTCCATCCCCAACATCATGGGCTTTGTGCCTCTAGACTGAAGTGGAAACTGCTCATCTGCTTTATATTGTTTCTTTTGATAAAACTGTGATCATATGACCTACTCCCATGATGGACACCCATGCTGCCCAGTGGCTCTGTAACCCTAGTACTTGGAGACCATTTGAAGATGCAACTCTACACACCAAGTGCTGTCCCATATGTAAGTTTCAGTGGGAGCCTAAGAACAGGGGCTTTTAATATAAGCTGCTCAACTCTGTGCGTTTCCTTTGTATCTCCTACAAACCATATGAACTCAGAGTAATTCCCATATCTACCCTCCACTTCTCTTGTCCACTAACATGGATGGTACCCCAATGTCAGGGACCAATTCTAAGGCATAAATGAGTGCTCATGTGTAAAACAGATGCCTCTCTTGGCTCCCAGGCACACAGCACTCTCCATTGGATTGTCCAGTTATTGGCCACCAGAAAAGTCCCCAAAACACATACAATTTGCAGAGGACAAAGGATTTCAGAAGGTCTTAACTTTCTTTTCTGCCTCTCCATCCTTCACCTTCCTCACACAAAAATGTCAAGCTGCCCTTAGCACACCAGGGGGCAAAGCATGTGCTATGGAAAACTACAGAATGTAGAGGCTTGTGTCTCCAAACACTGTGACTCCCTTTCTAAAAACTCGTCCTCCTTTAATAATTCCACACTGTGAAGGAGAACAGGGAGTAACCAAAGAAATGGCTGACACATGAAATCACACAGCCCATGCGTCTGTTTTCCCGGATATTTTAGTCTTATGTGAGACATTTAGTCTTGTGCAAAAGTCTTCTTTCTGTGTCTCTTTGCCTCTGCTATTTTTCCTGTGTGTCAATTATCTCTGTCTCTTTCCACGCATTTTTTTACATCTCTCTGAATTTTTCTCAGACTAATGTCTTCTGTGCTGTGTCATCCTCCGCCCTCTCCTTCATCCCACCTCCATCCTTCTATCTTTTTCTGTCTCTTCGGACAGAGGTACACTGTAGCACCTTCCATAAATTTGTTAGCCACATAAAGCTTTTGATGTCAAGCCACCCACAAAAATAAATTTAAAACTAACCCCAGTGGCCTGGAGAACACAGAACTGGTTGGGGGAATCTCCTGCTTAGGAGACGGCCCAGGGGGCTCCATGACGACAGGGACAGTACCAGTGCTGCTGTCTCATTCCATGGTAACCACCTGCCCATGTGTCACTGTGAGGCAAACCCTGCTGCTCACTTGCTTAAGGAGCTTGGAGGTCAGCAGCAGCCAGAGTATGAGACTCCAAGGAAACAAGAGTAGTCCAAGCAATTCCTCTGAATGCCCAATTTTAAATCAAAACACAAATTTAGTTGCCAATGGAAATCTATAAAGAATTAATTAGGGAGCTTCACAAACAGTCTACATGAACACATTTCTCACCATTGAGAAGAGTCATCTTCCCTGTCAGATGTGAAGGGTGGCTGTCAGACATCAGAAATAAAGGAGAGCATCCAGTGAAGCACTCCCTTTCCCACATTTGAGGAAAGATCATTCAGGGTTTGAAGGATCTGGAAACTAAAGATAGCGCTAGACCAAGAAGCCCACAAGCATAAAGGCAGCCATGTCTCTGGGTTCACTACTGGGCCAGCCCACAGCCTCCTGCCTGGTTCAGAGTAGAAGCTAAAAATGTTTCTGAAAATGGCTAAAGATTTGAGAGGAGGCAGTTGGCAGGGATAAGACAGAGGGCCCACACTTCGGCACTGATCTGGCACCCCTCTACCATCCTCCTCTACTTCAGCGCAACTGAAAGTCACCATGGAGCAACATCAAACCTGAGCTCCATTTCCTGGAAGATGGGAGGTAGCATATGGCAAAGTTAGGGTTAAATTATAGGGTTAAAACAGGATGCTTGGGAACACAGGGAAAGACACATGAGAGGGTTTACAGCAGGGGTGAGGCAGGAAGGTTGAGAACACAGGGAAGATGCATGGGAGGGTTTATAGCAGGGGTGAGGCGGGAAGGTTGAGAACACAGGGAAGGTGCATGGGAGGGTTTACAGCAGGGGTGAGGCGGGAAGGTTGGGAACACAGGGAAAGATGCATGGGAGGGTTTACAGCAGGGGTGAGGCGGGAAGGTTGAGAACACAGGGAAGATGCATGGGAGGATTTACAGCAGGGGTGAGGCAGGAAGGTTGGGAACACAGGGAGGGATGCATAGGAGGGTTTACTGCAGGGGTGAGGCAGGAAGGTTGAGAACACAGGGAAAGATGCATGGGAGGGTTTATAGCAGGGGTGAGATAGCGAGGCTGACAGGATAGCAAGAAGGCAGGACAGGGCTATGCAGAAAACAACAAAGCAGGTCTCCCTCCAGCTGACTCCTCACTAAGGAGCAGCTATAAGATGCCATTTTCCTTTCCCCGCGTGAACTCCTCAAGTGTATAGGTGGTTACACCTTTATATGCATTCTTAATTATAGCGACTCTAACTTTAACAGTCAGAACTATGGGGAAATCTCTGCCTAAGAAAGCATCTGCCTATTCCAGGAAGAAGACCACACTGACCACCTCAGGAATGGGCAAGGAGGGAAGAAATGGTAGGCCAGAACCTGTAAGTCTAGACACTGCAAGTAGCCATTTTCCCTGTCACTGCCTCCATGAACTCTGTTTTCCTTTTCTTCTCTCCTCTACTTTCAATAAGACAGGAAGGGATCGTGGCACTGTCTGTCTATCCTGAGCTCTGCTGGGCATGCAGACCCAGTCAGTGCCCTAGAGTCCCCTGTTATAATTAAGAGCATGGCTTTGGAACACTAGTGAGCTCAGCTCTACCCTAATTCCATTAGCCTCAACCCATTCATGTGCAAAATGAAGCCAAGAATTGTATCATACAGTTTTATGGGGATTAACTGAGTGATTCATTTGAAAATAGATACTAACTGTTGGCATTATTACTGTAAGAAGCGAAGGAGCCTGCCCTAGTTCTCTGGGCAATAGTAACGAAATACCTGAGGCCGGGTGGCTTGATCAATAGGGATTGGTTTTCCCAGTTTGTGAGGCTGGACATCCAAGGCTGAGATGTTGGAGAGTTGGATTCATTCTGAACCCTCTGTGGCTTTACTGATGACTGGCCATGTTCTTACTGTCTTCCCAGTCACTCCTCTTTAGGAGTACACAGCCATGATGCCTGAATAGGGTCAAAGCATACTCTTTTTGTAATGATGCGAGTCATACTGGATTACAACCCACCCCGATGGCCTTACTTTGAACATAGACACTTCTGCAGAAATCCTATCTCCAAACACCGCATCCTAAAGCCCAGAGGCAGGGACTCAACATGAGTTTGGGCATACTCAATGAAGGCTGTAACAGGGTCTTCTGAACAGTCACACTTTTTAATCAAGCTACCCAATTACTTAAAAGAAAATAAAAGCTTTCCTTTCCACTGGCTCTCAACTGAGTCCAGCTCTTGTGAATTGTTTGATCTGAACAATACCTTTCCCACCTGATCAGTTAGCAAACAAAATGCCAGAGAGGTAGCCAGTAGTATTTTCTCTCCTCACTAGCATGAAAAAATAAGACTTTGATAAAATCTCTTGCCCTCTATCCTAGTTAGACTTACTATTGTTGTGATGAAACACCACAGCCAAAGCAATCCGGGAGGAAAGGATTTAAGGGTTTATTTGGCTTACACTTCCATATTGCTGTTTGTCATCAAAGGAAGTCAGGACAGGACCTCAAACAGGGCTTGATCCTGGAGGCAAGGATCTGATGCAGAGGCCATGGAGGGATGCTGCTTACTGGATTGCTCCTTGTTGCTTGCTTGGTTTGCTTTCTTATAAAACCCAGGACCACCAGACCCAGGGATGGCACCATCCACACTAGGATGGCCCCTCCCCTGTCAATCACTAATTAAGAAAATGCCCTGTAGGTTTAACTACAGCCCGATCTTATGAAGGCATTTTCTCAACTGAGGTTTCTCCTTTCAGATGACTTTACCTTGTGTCAAATTGACATAAAACTACCTAGCAAACCATCTCTACTCCTCATTCAAGAAGCCTCGATTGGACCGCAGGATCCTCAAAAAGCCATTTTTCTGGAAGTCTACCTTTACAGCATCTGGAAACACTAAAAAAGATATGCAAAGTCTTTTGCACAAACACAAGTTCATATGAAAATCAAGAGAGTTCACACTTCTGCCTTTGGTGTTCCCTGTGTGGTAGGTGGTGTGGCAGACAAGCTCTAGGTGCTTGTGACAAGAGCAAGCAAAGCAGGGTCAGAGAACGTTATGTGCCAGCAGCTCAAGGCCATGTCACAGACACTCTTCTGCTCACCTGGTATGCAAAGGAGGTCACAGTAGTTAGATAAAGAAAGCAACATGGCAGTGTCAACACTGGCCATCCCTGAAGGGCAGCAGGAGAAGAAAGAAAGCCTTTCTGAAAGTGACTTGCAGTATCAGAGTGCTCTGGGACTCTCTGGGACTCCTCCCACATCCCTCCCCTCTGACTCCAGTACCATTGGTGTTTTTAACAGGGTCTTTGTAAGTACAACGTACACCACCGGTGTGGCTGTTCCCCTCTGAATGAAAATGCATAATGGTGGTCAAAGTTGGGCAGAACGATTTATTGAGGTGCATAAAGAAGATATTTCTTATCATGGTCTTTTCAATTTTTATCTTTTAGTTATAAATATACATATATATCTAGATACAGTAAGACATGACCGTAATTTACAGGAAGAAAACCAAACACATCATGGGGAAACGTTCAAAACGTTCTAGTGAATTGCACGTCCAAAGTAGCACATGGGCCATCAATCTACAAACAAAATCAATTTATATTACAGTCTTTTTCAGGGCACATCATTTTCTCACCTGTATGGATTTCTCGCTGAGCTCACGTTAGTCACTATCACACTACGGCATCCTTGGTTTCTTTTTTCTGCCTCACTGGGGAGTGCCTCCTCACCAAGAATTAAGGAGGGCTCTCAGGCTGATAATGGTAAGATTTTATAATGATCTAAACCTGACAGGAAGGACAGCATCTGGGAGAGATGGAATGGCCGACTTACTCAACACATAAGCTAGCCAGACGTCAACTGCTGTACACTCATTTGTATTTATCAGCTCTTGCTCACTGCTCTCTGCCCCTAGTCTCTGCTTTGTGGTGATGCATCTGTGGTTGCATGTCTCTCATTCATCTTCAAGGATGCTGCACCTTTCCATGAGTGCTCATTTTTATCCTAACATCCACTGCACTTCTGGTTTTAGATACTGATTTCTGGTCCCAAAGATTCCATGAAACTGGATATTGCCATGGGAAATAACTTTAGGCAGTCATGTTCTGATCTCCGAATGGCCCTTCACAGTACGGCTTCACACTCATTGCCAATATGCATAATGGAACAGCCTCCACTTTCTCTACCTACATTTATGCCAAAGCCACCTTCCTACCTCCTGTGCATCTGCCTTTTCTATATGCACTACCTAGGATAAAATGAAAGCAGACTGTCTGTGGAGCTGTAATAAGGTACATGGTGAAGCCTCCACCCCTCAGGGCTGGATGACTCTTTGCTATGGAGGGTGACCCACATGTGCTTCCTCGTGGTGCTGGTCACAATCCTCCTTGAGCGATGACAACATAAAATGTCCTCCAAGGATGTTCCCATGCCCCTGGGGTTGGGTACTGCAACCATTTCTGGTTAAGGATTCCTGTCTTAGAAGTGGTCAGGAAGGGTTGTAACATCCACTTCAGCTAAAACCCTAAAAATATCCCTGTCTAGAAAAATAATAAACACTAATACAGCCCGGGGAGAGAGGGGCACGTGCACAGCCCTGGGAGGAAACTAGTGCAGCCACTGTGGAAGCCAAAGGCTGAAGACAGATCCGTCCTGACTCAGCTGTGCCACTTCTGCACACACACAAAGGAATCAGCGCCAGCATCTCTGGTGGTATCTGGACACACATGTTTATTGCACCATTGTAATAGCTCAGTGGCCAGGAATGGGATTGGACTAGGTGATCATCTGTAGAAGGGAAGAATAAAACACACAAAAATTAGATTATTTATTATTTAACCACACAGAACTAACACATGCCAGTTGTAGGGAAATGGATAGAGGCTGAAGATCATTGCATTAGGCAGAAGCAGTTTGACTCAGAAAAAGAAACATTTCATATTTTCTTTCATAGGCAAAATCTAAAAAGGAAAAACAAAAATAAAGTAAGGACCTACTGGGGAACAGAAACAGGGAGGGGGGGTTACAAGCAAAGGTAATGGGTGGGGGAGTCGGTGATGAACCATTACAGGCAGGTTTGAAAATGTCACAATGAAAACACTTATCTAATACAATTAATATGTACTAACGAGAAAGGAGTGATATGCCACTTTTTAATAATTTTTTTGAAAAAACTGAAAGTTACCACTTAAAAAGATTTCTTTGTAGTGAATGAAATTTCAGCCAAGTTGTAATATCCTAGGATACACTTATGTTCTATAATATCAAAGGAGGGGGTGAGGGATACAGCTTGGTTGATGACAGAGAATTTGTCTATTTTGTGCACAGCTGGGCAGCTGATTCCCAGCACCACAAAAACAGGATGTGGGGGTGCACACCTGTAATTCTATTACTTAGGACATGGAAACAGGAAGACCAGAACTTCTAGGCCATCCTGAGCTACATAGCTAACTGAGGGCCAACCTGGACCACATGAAAATGAGTCTCAAAAGTGGAGGGTATGGAAAAGTGTGATCAGTGATACCTGCATGAAGTGAGGAAAAGATGTGAAATAAAGCGAAAAGAGAGATGTTTACAGCCCACCTCTGCGATGGTTCATTGCCAGCCTGACAGGCTCTACAGTCACCTAAAAGGTAAGCCTCTGGGCAGACCCCTGAGGGGTTACCTCAATGAGGTTGAGGGAGACGTGAAGGCCTCCCTTGACTGAGGGTGGCACCATGCCATGGCTTGTGGTTCTGGTCTGAGTAAGAAGGGAAAATCCAGCTGAGGACCACCAGCAATCACCTGTTCTGTTTCCTGACTGTGGATGCAAAGTCGCAAGCCCCTGCTGCCTTGACTCCTTGCCCCAGTGGACTATACTCCCAGGCTGTCTGTCAGAATAAGCCCTTTCTCCCTTCAGTTGCTTTGGCCATGATATTTTTTTATCACACCATTAGGGGAAATAACCAATATCCAAATGGACTCAGGGCCACCAAGGCATTACATGAGATCATCCTACTCCTCCCTGCCCTCCCACAGCTAGCTCCTACAGGAGCTTAGAGAGGTGAAGGAGGAGAAAGGCGATGCTTCCTTAGGAGTTTGAAGTTCATAGCAATGGAATATGAATCCAAAACATGGGAAGTGTGTGCTGGCTGGGTTTCCTCGAGTGGCCCTCAAGATGGGTAACCTTTTCATTGTAAGAAGTAGCTATATCTCCTAAGTGTTGTGCCACCTCAGGGCCAGGGATTATTCACTGTCAGGAGCCATAGGACCTTGCCTGACCTGCCCCAGTGGCTGAGAGGCCCTGCTGGCTGAAAGCCACAGCTGTCTGCATACTTGAGATAATTATTCTGCCTGGCAACCACAAAGATCCAGCCTGACCTTGAGAAAGAGAACATTCGGTGTATCGCGACTTCTGAATAATCGCCCCACTCCACACCTGCTGTCCTTGGGCCTGGCCCAGAAGATTTTGTAACTTTCCACTGCATTCCTTCCTACCCCCGCCCTTTCAGAAGCTTACTTTAAATTTGCATATCCCCTTACAATAAACGACCCTTGATAAGCAAAGTTTTTCCTGGGCCTGTGCCTCTCTTTCATCCATTCTTTATTCACAGGTCTCAACCCTTCTCCCCACTCCACGAATAACTGAACCCGCGGGTCGGGGACAATTCACTATTCATACAGGTCCTTTCTATTGAAGACTGGGGAGGTCTCAGGGGATGAGAGGGAATGGGACAGCCACAGTGTCACCATCCACCTGCCCTGGGACCCGCTTCCATGGACTCAGTCCTCAGGAGTGTTCTCTTCCCACAATTAGAGGTACAGTCAGACACATTCCTTCATCCTATGAAATGGTGTTTGGTCTCCGGGCACACATGGATTACAAAGCTATTATAAGCCACTCCTGTCTGCTCCTCGCATTATTAAATACTCATCTTGCTAGAGCCTGGAGACCTGGCACTTATTTTTTTTTAGGCCAGTTCTCAGCTCTAAAATGGACACCACTAAGATAATTAGACCTTGCCTTGAGGACCCTGTTCCACCCCCTCCCTGAAAGGGCAGTCATTGTTTCTTCCTACCCTTCTTGCTAGAACAACTCTTCTACTTAGCTGGGCTGTATTTCAATTTAATTGTCCTGCCTATGGCATGCTCACTGTCTTGCATGCTGGCAAGAGAGTGAATTAGGGAAAGTGTCCTGTTCTGTCTCATGGTCTTCTCCTTGTGTGGGCACTTGGCTGGTGCCAAATACAACTTATTGCTTTAATTCCTGTTTCCATGAGACATTTTCTTTGCTGATGGAGAAGCTTGCAGTTGGAAGAAGATGCTGAAATATTGAGTCCTATGTCTTTCTCACCTCTGTGCACTGTAGGGCCTGTTGTATTTGGGGAAAGATGTCTTCTACCAAGCATAGAGCAAGCCATCTTCAGGAAGGCTTTGTACAGGTAAAGGAGTCCACCCACCTGTCTTGCTGTTGTTTTGCCTTGGGCAACATCTGCTGCACATCTGCCGGTGGGCATGATCAGCACAGCACAGCTGTGGCAAAGTCGCCATTCTTGCCTTGAGAAAACAGAGGTGAAACAGAAGCAACACCATAGTTCGCTATTGCGCATGAGCTTGAAAACAGGAATAAGCTCTGTGCCGAAATGCAATCAAGTTCAGTTTCTGGAGCCACAGTGCGCAGTGTGCCCGTTACCTGTGTGGCTCACGTGGGGGTGTACATGTGGGTAGGTTGTTTCCTCTCTCCCGGCATGGACAGGTGGAAAAGTTACTTACCGTACAACTTCTTTTGTTCACTCTTTCTGGAGACACATTAAACAAATGTCTTCCCCCTACAGATTGGAAGCTGATGACAGAACACAGCAAGACGATAGGAAAGTTAAACCTGGTGACCCAACTGGGCTTATTGTGGCTACATACAGGAATGTGAGTGACTCAAAAAGCAGCCGCAGCGACACAAGCTCGCCCCATCAAGGGCAATGGTTCACAAAAGCCCCTTAACTCTCTGCACATCTCACAGGCTGCTCAGCAGGTCAACCTCCTCCCTTAGAAGTTGTGTGTCTACAACCAAGGGCCAGACCTAGGGAACCCTGCAAGCTTCAGCTTCCTGGGTGTGTGAAGTTTGTTTGCTTCCTGAGTCTCCCAGCCTTCCTCCAGGATGGAATAGTTCAGCTCAGTGTAAATTGCTATACAATACTTCTTTAACCCTGTTTTCCCACGCACCGAACAGGGCCATAAGAGGCATTTCTTCATGGAGCTAGGCTAAGGATGAAATGTGATCACATATATGGGAAAAACTGAGGCTGGGGTGGCTTCTGTTGCCTGCTTAAGATTCTCCATCCAGTAAGCAGCAAGCCTAAGGTAGGAAGCCAGCTCTGTCCAATGAAGCAGCCAGGCTTTGGACTAGAGTTCTGAGACTTTTGAGCACATAACTTGAGTGTCCACCCTGCATCTTCCTGTATGAAGATTGGTGCTGGGAGTCTCAAAGATTGTGAATTTTAAGAAGAAATCCACATCCAAAAAGACTAGCTGTCACAGCCTCTCCACTTCCTTCTTGCCAGCATCCTCCAATCTCCCTATCCACGTGGAAAGGTATCTTTTCTTTACTGTTTCACCTTGCTCTACTTCACCTTTTCCACTCACATCTGCAGCTCCATGCTACGGCAGCATCAGCCACCGCAGGAATCCCATACCCACTCCTCTCTTCCACAGCAGTGCTTCAGCCCATCACTTGGCATAGGCACCTCTCGGCCACTCAAGCCCAAAGTCTGAGGAACTCACTGAGTAGCCCCTTCTCTGCCACACCTTCTGTGCCCAAGCGAACAAAACAGACCACTTGTTCTCCAGTCAGGAGGCTTCTAATGGCCTTTATTCTTTTATTATGTGCATGAGTTTGTATGTGCATGAGTGTATGCCCCATGACTATGGAAGCCCGTAGAGGCCAGAAGAGGCAATGGATCCCATGGAACTGGAGTTACAGAAGACTATAAGCCAACCAACATGGTGCTAAGAACCAAACTTAGGTCCTATGAAAGAGCAACAAGTGCTCTCACCCCCCCCCACCAAGCAATCTTTACTCTACATCCTTCCTTCATACTTAAAATAAAATCTGCAGTCCTTCCTTTCCACCCCTAACTTTGCCCTGTATACTCATTACACTCACTTTGCCTGAGCCATGTGATGGAACTCCACTCCATCAGTTCTTTGTCTTTTGACCTCCTTCTAGTTTTCAGATATCTGTCTCTGTGGTAGTTTGAGAGAAAATGGTCCCCATCAGCCTTTGGGGAGTGGCACTATTAGGAGGTGTGGCCTTGTTGGAGGACATGTGTCACTGTGAATGGGGTTTCAGAAGCTCTTCCTGCTGCCTGCTGATCCAGATGTAGAACTTCTAGATACTTCTCCAGCACCTTGTCTGCCTGTACGCTGCCATGCTTCCCACCGAGACCATAATGGACTAAACCTGTGAACTGTAAGCCAGCCCTAATTAAATGTTTTCCTTTATAACAGTTGCCGTGGTCACAGTGCCTCTTCACAGCAATAGAAATCCTAACTAAGCCAGTCTCTTTCTTGTCAATTAAAACATTCACAGTTTGAGAGGATTTGGTACAAGGCCCCCTCTGACCCGTCATCTAATTTTATGCATGTACTGTTTATATCATCAGCTTATATTTTTTTATGTTTTACTTTCTCTCAATCAGGCCACAGAGCCCTAAGAAAAGAGACCTAGCCTGTTTTGTTTATCTATCTTCAGAACCTTGATTGCAGCCTGGTGTCTAGTGCATACATGCTCAATAAATATTTATATCTTAACTGTAAAGATTTCTTAACTCTACTGCCTCCAAAGCCACCACTAATGCAGCAGCACTGAGCCTGGCACCTCTGGCCTGCTGCTTCCCCCAAACCTCAACCATTCACTCTCCCAACTAAACCCTGTGACATGCTACCTTCCCCAAGCTGCAGGGAACCCACTGCCCCCCCCCCCCCCCCCCCCCCGCGACCTTCGGCCCATTGTATCACCACCTCCAAAAGCAATGTCTAGCCCTTGAGCAGTGGGCCGCCAAAATTTAAAGTGCCAGTCCTCCTTCCCGCCCGGGGGGCTGTGGAGATAGGAGACAAAATGGCGGTGGCTGCTATCAGCAGCACCTCAGCAGGAGCTGTCCATGGTGACTATACCCGCCTTAGCTGACTGCATCTTTCCTGCAGCCTTTATGGGAGCTGTCCATGGTGACTATTCCTGCTTCAGCAGACTGCTTTATGAAAACCGGACACCTTTCCTGTCTCAGAATGCCTGGAGCTGTCCATGGTGACTATTTCTGCTTCAGCAGACTGCTTTATGAAAACCGGACACCTTTCCTGTCTCAGAATGCCTGGAGCTGTCCATGATGGCACAACCTTTCCTGCTTCAGCCTACTGCCCTCACAGTGGACTCGCTGGCACATTGTAAACTTTATTACCCCTCAAGGTAGGAAAGTGGCCAGGCAGCTGCCTGAGAAAGCTCCAGTAGCCCAGCCCCTGCCCCAGACCTCTGTCCATGCCATCTTCAGCCCCTCAGTAGGACTCATCCCAAATTAAGGTAATTTGGGATGAGAAGTCTGGACAAAACTCACCAATCCTTGAGCTTCCCCCAGCTGAGGCATGAAATCCCTCCAATCCACGCTTTGGAAATCCCTGCCTCAGAAAGCTCCGCCCCCTAAAAAACCTCATGTAAAGGCTATGTCTGCCCAGGTCCCTGCTGTCTTCTCCCAGGCACAGAGGCAGACACTTCTGGATTCATCCCTCCTCTCCTGGATTCCTCCCTCCAATAAGTCTCTTTTGAGAGATTTCCTGCGTGCTGTGACTCTTTCCTCAAAAGAAAAGAAGAAACGAAGAAGAAGAAGGAGAAGGAGAAGAAGAAGAAGAAGAAGAAGAAGAAGAAGAAGAAGAAGAAGAAGAAGAAGAAGAAGAAGAAGAAGAAACAGCACTCAGGCTCCTCAGCTCCTCAGGATTTGGCACAACCCTCCCCTGGGAGCTGCATCATCTCTGTTGAGAAGGTCTCCTCTCAGAGCTGTGAAGTTCCTGGGCTCCTGTGCCTCAGGATCTCCTTGGGACACTGTCCCACCTCAGGGTTGGGATATCTTTCCAGTCCCCAGAGTTATGGACACCCTTACACTTGAGTACCAGAAGGCAGGACACCACACCCACCCACCACATTAACTACATACAAATGAGGGGTTTTCTCCTGTGTTCACCCTTCCTCTCTCTGTGTTCTCATCTCTTAAACTCATTATTCACAGAATAAGAATGGTAAGCATAGATCCTCTTGTGGTTAGCCAGCTGTAACCGGCGGGCAACGCCCTAGACTTCTGAATGTGTGAAGAAGAATTTTAAATTCTGTGATGTGCCATGTGATGGCGCCTCTGAAATGTTTACCCTGAAAATGGCCCCTGTCTCCATGAATACGAATGAAGAAGGTCGCTTGACAATTACGTTCAAAGAATCTGCAGCATGTCTGTAATCAGCAGCAGATTCTCCAGGCTCAGTCTCTGATGTGCACCCCTAAATTCACTTCATTAGCTTTAATTATCCCTGCCACAAGCAAGTGAAGGCTTTAGAGCTATTTTAAAAATGGAATCAGCAAACTTGGAGAGCGAATAACTTCCTCTGAGGTGTTTAGCTCTAATTGTCCTCAAGTTGAGTAGAAATGAGGAGCAGCCATTTTTCCAGTGCTAGGTGCATGGTGTGTGTTGCAGAAGATGAGTTCAATGAGTTTCTCCATTTGTCTGGGCTCACGGGTGCAAACACTGCCCAGACTGACCCTACCCACAGCTGGGCCTTTACACCTTTACCTGTGACATGAATCTGAGTCTAGAAACAATTCTGTGACTATACATTGAGCACTCATGCACACACACACACACATGCACACACTCACACACACCTGCAAATGTCATCACTAGTAGCAGCTGCAGCAACCCTCCATCTCCTCCAATCTTCTATCTGTCTCTGCATGTCTCTGTCTGTGTGTCTGCCTACCTGCCTGTCTGTCTGTGAGCTCTCTGTTCTCTCTCTCTCTCTCTCTCTCTCTCTCTCTCTCTCTCTCTCTCTCTCTCTCTCTCTCCCTCTCTCTCTCTCTCTAAAGTAAGCATCATGTGCTTAATCACTTCTTACCACCAGCAGCACTATCACACTATAGTATAAGCCAACTTTCATCTTTGATTTTATCTGGCCCATTCTAAGAGGCCTTTGGGAGGGGGTCCAGCATATTCTCATGGCAACTTTCTATCTACCCTCTATTCAGCAGCTAACACATTGCTTATAGAAGAAGAAGAAGAAGAAGAAGAAGAGGAGGAGGAGGAGGAGGAGGAGGAGGAGGAGGAGGAGGAGGAGGAAGTCCCTTCCTGTTCCTCCCTTCCAAGAGCCCTGCACCTGCTTCTTCTTCTACATGTGGCTCAAGTCCTTACCAGGTACCCCTAACTGCCCACACTTCTGGTATCATAGTACATTACTAAACCTGCTCCAATTTCCTGGCCTGGGTATTGCGAAAACCCAGCACCCCAGACCACTTACCTATGTGCTTGTTTCCCCCTCAACCCAGAACATGCCTGCAGCACATGTTTCTACACAGCAGCTTCCTCAGTTCCCTTAGGTCTGTCTCTTCTTGTTCACCGCCTCTGAGCAGCTTGCCCGGGTCACCCTATTTAAATTGCAACTGCATTGTGCCTTATTATACTTTGACTTTTCTTCCATAACATAGCATCAGCATCTCACAGCACTATGTTAATCTGAATGTTTTAAGCCTTCTTGTGTGTTACGTAAGATTGTGCTAGCCAGAGGCTTGGAGAAAAGAAAGGGAAATTCAGTTTAACACCTATGGAGAGATAGAGGCTACCTCTCCACAGAAAACACAGAGAGAAAACACTGGGCATCAGGGGTGCTCAGTAAAAGAAGGGACAATGACAATGACGTCAATAACTAATGTTATGTGGATTAAACGCATGATGTCCAATTCTGCGAGCGGTAATTTAAGATCTGCATTATTGTCTTGTTTTATGTTTGAGACAGTCTCCTGTATCACAGAATGACTTGAACTTCTGATCCTCCTGTTCTCATTTTCCAAGCGTTAGGGTGACAGGCACCACACCTGGCTTATGCTGCGCTTGGGGCTAGGCTGGCAGGGAACTTCGTATGTAGTAGACAGGCCCTCCATCAATGGCGGTACGGCCCAAGGGGGCCAATTTCCTGTTTTACATAGGAGGAAACTGAGTCAGAAAGATTAGGTGTCTGTTCTAGCATCCCACCACTAAGATCCTGAGCCTAAACTTACGTTCACTTCATTTCAACTACATTTTATCACACACTAGGGGAATCTACCCAGTCCCATTAGCTCTATCTATTTCTTACAACAAAAGGAAAAAGAGAAATCTAGGAGGGGACAGAAAGCGCTTGTAAAAATCATTTCACCCACCACTAACTTCTCTAGCTCTGAATAGAAGGGTTTGGGATGTGTTCACCAAAGCCAAGAAGGAAGTGCTATAATCCATGGGACCCGAGGCGTGGCTTACCACGTCACATTCCAAGACCTCACTAACTACAGACCTTTACCTGTCTTTAGTCTTCTGCTGTGGTTTACAAAGGAGTTTAAAAACTCTCACACACTGTGGTGCACTTTACTGTGCAGGAAGCTATAGAGCTTTTTAACAATAAGAGGCTTAGAAGGGCGTGGTGCACAGTCTCCAGGTACACCCCAGAAGACATACCTCACCAATACTTATGACATTCTGGTATACCTAGTAGAGATGGGGTGGTTAACAGGCTAATCCTTATTGCCAACTTGGTGGCATTGAGAAGTCCAAGTGGTAACTAAAGCAAACCTGTAGATGTGTGTGAGGGTCTTTCCAGAGACAGTTAGGCTGAGTGGGGACAAGATCGCACCTTGAATAAGGCTGGAAGGCCCCTTGAGTATCACTAGTTTAGGCACCCTGTCTCTACCCCCTGGCAGCCATGAGGGAGCTGCCCCGCCCCCTCCCCATCATAATGACTAAAAACCTCTGAGAACACAAGCCACAGAAGTTGGTCTTCATTTAAAGTTTTCCTCATGTATCCCTTACACAGACAAAACGTGTGCTGACAGCCGATCCCTTCCACCAGCCTCCCCCACCAACATCACTCTAAGTCCAGATCAAAGAAGGGGAGGGGCCTCAGCTGGTGGCCCCAGTGCAGGCAGCAAGCTCCACTTCCCAGGCTTGGCGGACTGTGATGAGGACTTGAGATGAAAAGTGAAGTCTAGACAAGAAGGTAGCTCTCTACAAGGCAGGTGACCTCAGAAGCTTTGGCTCCCTAACACAGAACTGGGGTGCTGATGACCACTGGTACTGTTGCAAGAACTAAAACAAGATACTAACATAAAGAGCCAGGCCCAGTGCCTGGCCCATGATGGGTACTGGGGTCATGTTCTTTCTGGAAACCACATAAGAGGGAAAGAAGTGGAAGAAAGGGGGAGAAGAGAGAGAAGGGGGTTAAAGGCAGGGAAGGAAATGCTTGAATTCAGACTTCAGGGTATATGCCCAAAGGTACTGGAATCAGTGTGTCACGGGGTATCTGCGCTCCCTTGTTCACTGCAGCACAATGCACCAAAGTGAGGGCTCTGCAGCAACCCTGAATACCTAGCAACCGACAGACACATTTTTAAATGTGGTTAATCACACTGGAATATGATTCAGCATTTGAAAAGAGTGAGTCTGTCATTTGAGGCAATGTAAATAAATCCAAAAGACATGACACTATGTAAAATAAGTTGTTCAGACTCTGAAAATGAGAACTCCCTAAACAGATGTCTGTGACACACCCCACTAAGGCTCAGGGAATATCACAGAAGGAAGGGCGAAAAGACCCTAAGCACCTGAAGACAGAGGGCCTGTGAAACGCTGCCTTGTGGATGTGAAACACGGCACACACAGCCCTGACCCCACAGTTGCTGCAGGCCCCAGCAATGGCCAATGTCAGTGGCCAATCAGGAATCAGGGAAAGCCCGCTGGTTCCTACTCCTCCCTGCTGAACTACTGACTACTTACGGATTCTGAAGGAGCCTGTCATTGTCTTCCCCACAGAGGACCCACAAGGCTCTGATACAGACATTTCCAAGCCTGTAGCCACACAGAAGGCCCTAGCTAAACTAACTGGGTAACAAAACAAAATGAAAAGGGCTGGATGTGGGAAAGGGACTTTGGGGTGGTAATACGGATGGGGGAGGGGGAGATAGAGTGTGAGGGACACTGATCAGAATGCACTACATGCATGTGACATCAGAAAAAAGATTCAAAAAAAGTTGTTGGGGGTTGGTCTGGTTGCTGCCCAAATGAGCAGACTCACATACCCCAAAATGTTTGTAACCTTGCCTAAGGACTTATTCCTGTTTGACCAATAAAAATCCAACATACCCTGGCAGGGCAAATGGGATAGGCATGGCCAAGGTTCCCCGGCTGGTTGACAGAGAGGTTCTTGGGAAAGGAAGTGGTCAGGGACTGGAAGAGGAGAGGAGAGAGACAGGAAGTGGAGAAGGAAGAAGGCTGCGTCATGGACTAGGTGGAGGAGAGGCACGTGGCTGGCATGGATGGAGGATTCAGCCCAGACAAAGAACATCAGCAAGTATTTGGGATTATGGACGGGAGGCAGCTTGATAGAAATGGTTAGAAGCAGATGGCCTGGAATTTCGGCAGGGATATATGGGAGTAGTTTAGGGGATTAATATCTGCCCTGCCTCAGGTGAATCAAGGCTATTTCAAAATAAAATAAATGTTTGTGTTTCATTGATTGCTAGCGGGTTAGAAGATACCACCATAACAATAATTACAGGGCTAATAATAAACATTTATTAGGCACTTCTTCTAAATTAACTGCAACAAAAAGTATTCTTTTTCTTAAGGTGGTGACAGGCAAGATGAGGATGTTGGTCGAGGGGCACAGCGCATGAGTAAGGCAGGAGAAACAAGTTCTTGTGATCTGTCACACAGCGAAGCGTCTACAGTTGTAGATAATAACACGTATTTCATATTTCAGAATTGCTAGACATATGAATCTTATAGTTCCCATCACAAAGAAATGTGCCTTTGAGCTGGTGGGTATGTTAATTCATCAGGTTGGCTCACTCTGCAGTACAGCCGGAACATGTGTAGAACTACCTCTCTGTACCCCACTAATATACACAAATTACCATTTGCCAATAAAAACAAATTTTAATACAGACTCAAACAGAGAAATGAAACTCTTTTTAATCACACACCAGTTTGAGCTAAGCTAACCTGCAATGGAAGAAACTAATGAAAAGCCAATTCAGACAAGCACTTAGGCTAGAATAAACAGTGCTTTGTAGGAAACCAAGGGCTGGGGAGGTGGCTCAGCTGGCAAAGCGAGGGCCTGACTTTGATCTCCAGGCGCCATGTTAAAAAGCCAGCACAGTTGCACACGTGTATTCCCAGGGCTCGGAAGGCTGATACAGCGAGATCCTTGGGGCCTTACGTCCAGGTCCAGTAAGGGACCTGCCTCAGAAATAATGTGGAGGCTGGAGGGATGGCTCAGCAGCTGAGAGCACTGGCTGCTCTTCCAGAGGACGGGATTTGACTCAGAGCTCCCCCAGGGATCACAGTTCCATGACTGTAAGTGAAGGCCCAGGGAATCTGTCGCCCACTTCTAGACTCTGCAGGCACGGCACAAATGTGGTGAACACCTATACATGCAGGCAAAACACCCATACACTTAGAATAAAAATAAAGAAAATATTTAACTCATGAGAAGAACAATTGAGGAATGACATCTAACAGGTCTCTAGGCCCCACATGCACTTGCACACACATGCATAAATTTACATGTGGAACAGCATATACATGAACACATATATACCAAACAGGTAAGGCCATCGTCCCTTATCGCTTTCCCACACCAACCATCCCCTTGCTTCCACTCCCTTGGGAATTGCAGAAAATTACCACAATACATATGCAAGTAAGATATTGTCTATAGATACCAAAATGTGGGCATTAACTTGGCAACTGCGTCAAGACCATTAACAAGGTCCAACTCTTTACTCTAGAAATATCCCACTAGAAAAATCATCGGGAAGTATTCTGAAATTCAAAGTTTTGTGTATAATGGTATTTATCACATAGGAATCAGCGAACAGCCCGATTGCTGTGTCATATGGCACTGATTCATGTGACCAGTTGTGGCGTGAGCTCTTTGGTAACAGGAGGAAGACTTGCCCTACAATGGCTTGAGGATGCAAAATCATAGACTTTTGTCCTTTTGTCTGAACTGTATAGAGAAAAGACATTTTAAGGGGACAGTTCTTTGTGTTCTATTTAAGAATGATTTTTAATCTGCTTTGAATTTTCTCATATTTTCCTAAGTGGCATAACTAGGATTTCTTTCTCCCTTCCCCTATCCCAATTAAACAGCTCTCTTCCTGTTACTGTCACCCAGCCTTTATCAAGCATGGCTGCTCCAGAGAGAGGGGACACACACCTGCAAGCCCAGTACTCAGGAAGCTGAGATGGGAAGATCACAAGTTCAAGGCCCACCTGGCCTACACAGTGATATTGCGTCTCCAAAATGAAAACAAAGGTGTGACCGGGTAAGGTTGGAAAAGGAGGACACAGGACAACCAGGAGCAGTGACAAACCAAAACTGTGCTTGGAGGTCATCCGAAAGGACCAGGAGAACGGTTTCCTCAGAGCTACTTCCCAACTTCCCTGGAAACTCCTTCACTCTTTCCTCCCTGGGCGGCACCTGAGTGAGAACAGACTTCCGCTTACCCCAAGGCATGCTGGGTATTATTTAAGAACTGGCATTTAGGGTTTAAAAAAAAAAAAAGTAAAGTAGCTGGGCGTGGTGGCGCATGCCTTTAATCCCAGCACTTGGGAGGCAGAGGCAGGTGGATCTCTGTGAGTTCGAGGCCAGCCTGGTCCAGGACAGCCAAGGCTACACAGAGAAACCCTGTCTTCAAAAAACAAAACAAAACAAAAAAACAAAACAAAACAAAAAAAAGTAAAGTACTAAAGAGAAGGGCAAAGACATTCATAAAGCAAGAAAACAATCAGGGATGGAAAGGATAAGAATGAAGAAGAGGTCGGGGTATGAGGGGTGAGGGAGGGTGAGAGGGTGGGGAAGCATTGGGGGGTGTAACCCTATCTACTACTGTGTGACTTTGCCTAAAGAAACAGAAACAAACATCTCTTCACCTAGCTGGTGCTCTGACTACAGATCGAAAATTCTACCAAGTGCAGCTTGGTGACTGGACGAGCATATTGGGGTTTCCTGCAAGAACAGAGGAGTCTGGGTAACTCACAGGCAGCTGGATCATAGAAAAGCCCCACCCTTGCAGAATGGTGACTATAGGATGCTTCTGCTGTAGAGTTCCCTGCACAGTGAACAGCCTCCCCTCTTTCACAGCAGTGTTTGCCACTTTCTTAACCACTTGGCAAGGGTTCAGTCTTAAAGGTTCCAGGAGCTTCCTGAGTCTTAGGAGATACCCTCCTCCCTCCAGGGTGCAATGTCGCCATATGGAGGACTGACTGCAGCTGAGACATGTGAAGGGAGTAACATGGGGTGGCCAGGACCTGAGCTCTATCCTTACCACCCAGGTAAGAAGTAAGGTATGGTAGGTAGGGTGCGCCTGCAGTCCTAGAAAGGGGAGACAGAGAGAGCAGAGTCCCTCCATCTTGATGGGCAACTCAGTCTAGCCAAATCAGTGGGTCCCAGGTTCAGTGAGAGACTGTCTCAAGAAATAAGGAGTCCCTCTCAGCCCACATCCCTCGCCTTGGGAATTGGCCTCTTGGCTTAGACCTAGGGTCTCCATAGCTCTTTTCCACTACCTCTTTCCTTCCATATCACCTCAGGACTCCCATCCACCCCACAGCACAGCTCTCTACCAGGGCCTCTACTCAAGGACCCCACAGTCACCACACTTGGCTAGGACACACAGTGGCTATAACAGCCAAAGTACAGAACACCCACCCAACAAAGACAAGACTTAATATCTACCCCAAGAAATACTTCAATCATCATAAATCCAGATGCCTAGATCACAGCACAAAAACACAAACAGGAGTGACTAAGATAATATGCTTCCTCCAGAAGCCAGCAACACTACTGCAACAGGCTGAACCACAAAGAGCCGTTAGAAATATGCTCATTGGTTTTAAAGAGGATCTGAAAAACAGGGTGAGGAGTTGTGATGGTTACTTTCAATTGTCAACATGACCCAGTCTAGAATCACTTTGAAGAGACTTTCAGTGATGTGTCTAGATCAGGTCGGCCTGTGGGTGTGTTTGTGGGCAGCTGTCTTGGTTTGCAGCTGGCCTGTGGGTGGGTCTTGAGCAGCTGTCTTGGATTGCAGTTGGCCTGTGGGTGTGTCTGTGAGCAGCTGTCTTAGATTGCAGTTGGCCTGGGGGTGTGTCTGTGGGCAGCTGTGTTGCATTGCAGTTGGCCTAGGAGTGTATCTGTGGGCAGCTGTCTTGGTTTACAGTTGGCCTGTAGGTGTGTCTGTGGGCAGCTGTCTTGGATTACAGTTGGCCTGTGGGTGTGTCTGTGAGCAGCTATCTTGGATTGCAGTTGGCCTGTGGGTGTGTCTGTGGGCAGCTGTCTTGGATTGCAGTTGGCCTGTGGGTGTGTCTGTGGGCAGCTGTCTAAGTTTGCAATTGGCCTGTGGGTGTGTCTGTGAGCAGCTGTCTTGGATTGCAGTTGACCTGTGGGCATGTCTGTAGGCAGCTGTCTAAGTTTGCAGTTGGCCTGTGGGCGTATCTGTAGGTAGCTGTCTTGGTTTGCAGTTGGCCTGTGGGTGTGTCTGTGGGTAGCCATCTTGGTTTGCATTGATTGATATGTGAAAATGCAGCTCAAAAGTTGTTGGTACCATTTCCTGGCTTTAGGTCCTGAATCTTTTAAGAATAAAGAAATGGGCTGAGCACTAGGCATCCATGCATTTACTCTCTGTGTTCTTGACTATGGATGAGACCAGCTACTAAGTTCCTGCCTCGACTTTCCTCTAACAGTAAACTGTCACCTGGAACCATAAGCCAAATAAACCCTTTCTTCCCCAAGCTGTTGTGAAAGTGTTTTATCACAGCAACAAAAATGAAACTAGGACAAAAGCAACCGAGGAAGACACCCAAAATTGACCTCTTGTCTTCACACAGACAGACAGACAGACACACACACACACACACACACACACACACACACACACACACACACACACACGAGGCTGAGTCCTTTTCTTGTTCCACTGCATCTGTGACTTGGTTCAGGAATAGGTACCACCACTATCCCACTCTTCCAATTTTTAAAGAGTCCTGGAACAGCATCTTTTAGCAATCATGCAAAAATAAAAGATGAGCAAACTGACGTGAGAAGAAGCTCAGTTAAGGCTCCTCTCCAAGTCTAGAGAAAAGATACCTCCTTCATGTCACCCCTGCTGACCCTATGAGTGAGCATAGCTGTTGTGTTTAGATGACACATCCAGATTAATTTGTGTGACAAATGAAAAGAGGTATGAGACATGTCAGGTCACCAGCGATGGTTATGTTTCTGCACTCTTCATAGACCCTGTCTCTGTCCCATGAGACGGTGCCAGCTAAGTTATGGATGCCTCTGAGTCCAAATGCCAAGAAAAGAACAAATCACCCTCTTGCTAAGTTCACTTTGACAGATTATGAGTATGTCCCCAAACCAGAAATACTCACATTACAAAAAGAACATGAGCACATCGCAGTGACTTATCCGGCGGCATCATGTGAGGATAATCGTCTGAAAGAAATGAGAGAAAAATGAGAACTTATCGCACAACTTGAAATTGGCTAGCTGTGGCTGGTTGGTTTAGATTGTGACTCAGTCTCCCCTTCGCCCATCCTACCCCACCCTCGTGGCCCTGAGTGACCTTCTTCCTCCATCAAATTTTCCACAGACTCCCAAAAACGCATCACTAGATGCAGATCGAGCTTTGTACACACGAGTCTGTGGGGGACCACTTCCTATGGAGTTCTCAGTAATAAACAAACAGGTCTCGGTGTCGTCACCCACTGCCTGCTGCCTTGACAGATGCTAGCCTCCACGAGGGCAGGAGCTGTGTCTGTGTTTCTCATCATGTTCTTGGTGCCTGGAAAAATCTAGGACATGGTATATGCTCAATTACTATTTTGAGTAGGAGAGGGGTAGGAGGAAAGAGAAAGAAAGTCTCAGCTTAAAATACGCTTCTTAGGACGGCAGGTATTAAATTACTTTAATATTCTTTACTAAATTCCCTTTGAATTGCATTTTTTCTGTTTCTGGGAGGAATTAGGCTCCCTTATCACTGAAATTTAAGAGGATTTCTTTAATATGGGTTGTATTAACCTGGATATAACCCTGCTATAATTTTTCTTATGCTGTTATGACAGCAAAAATAACTCAGAGAAATTTGTGGATGTCTCGAGGAAAGCATGGTGGCTTCCTGACGTGCCCGTGAAGGAGCAAGAAGTATTTCAGGCAATGTGGACATGCTTTAAATCACCACGTTAGACATAATTTTCATATGTGAAGAGGCACACAAAAAAGCTTGGACAGATACACAAATGTCTATAAAGGAAAATACAATGAAAAATAAGAATTTTCACTCTCCTTGATGAAGGGAAGTGAAAAGGTCCATTTCATAGACCTTTAGAAAACCTATGTTGGTGTCACTGGAGGAATGGTCCCGGGGGTCTTACCACCTGCTCCAAACAACAAACTCTGCAAAGAAAGCACTAGCTATAAAATTACATAGTATTTCTAATCATCCTGCACTCACCTTCCTTTACACTTTAAATCATTACAGGATAGTTTGGAACACCCAATACAACGTAACTGCTATGTGAATAGCTGTTCCACATCATTTTCCTCCATCCTTGAGAATTTCATACAACAAAATATGACATCCACCCATCTACCCCTCTCAACCCCCTACCCATAACTTTGAACAACCTCCTTTTTCATCTCTTTTAGTCTTATAACCCACTAAGCCCAATTACTGCTGCCCATATGTCCAACGGGGTGGAGCACGGGAATACTATCATTGGCTACATCCTCCAAGAAAAGAATGGTTCTCCCTCCCCAGGAACTATCACCTGCCAGCGGATCCTGAGGAAGTGGTAGGCCTAAAGGTTATCCACTCTGCTGCCTTTGGTTACCCACCATAACTCCGTGGTAAGACACTGTTGTCGAAAGCACCGCAATTTGCCTGCAGGACATAGATAGTGCCAGAAGGTGCAATACTGGCTGCTGAGAGAATAAAGACATGTGCAGTCTTACCCAGCACTAGATCGTCCGTGTCCACTAGTGCAACAGTGGCATGACTGTTACACGTAACCCACTGATTTCTGATTGGCTTTGAAGTCTGCTCCATAGTAGGGAATTTCATGCCTGCTACTGTAATTCTGCTGGAAGGCTTTAGCCAAGGAGGTCATAGGCCCTAAGGTAAAACTTGTTATTGCTATTTTCCTAAATTGTCTGCTTCCAAAGTGCAGTCTGCATTATTATTTGGAGAATCATGACAAGAAAAAAAATGTGTATATACTCAGGTTCTTTTTTTTTTTTCCAAAGATTTTTCATCTTGTTGGTTAAATGCCTGGATATGAAACACGCAGACGCAGAGGTCCAACAAATCTTGAATCTTTCCTATCTCCTTGAAATGTATGTATATTAAAAAAAAAAACTAATTAAGCTTTCTGCCATGTGAGGACCCAAAGATGTTTTCCCTGAGACCTGAGAGCCATCTGTTTGAAATAGAACCACCAAGGAGGAAGCCAGCATTCTACCTCCCACTACCTGTGGGAGGGTAAAAAACCTGAATCCAAGTCACAGCTGACACCTAGCTCTAAGTCACAAAACTGCCTCCTGTCATGGGCATGTGAGACATTTGCTTCTCCTTTGATGGAGCCAATTATCAGGTGCAGATGGCCACCCCAATTACCAAGGGAACCCAGAACCTGGGATGAACTATGCTAGGCAAATGTTCTCTCTAGCACCTGGGGGCTGCTCATCTTGAGAATGTGTATGAAGGGGGTATACCTGATGGGCTGTATAAAGGAGCTGGGTATCTCCCCATCTTTGCTTCCTCACCATGCTCTGGCTCGATGCTTACTCAGTGGGGCAACTGTTCTTTCTCTTCTATTTTTCTGAATTGGAGGGCATTTTATTTTTAATTGTGTTCTCTGTATAGTAACCACCCTCATTAAGACACAGAATGTTCCCGTACCCTGGAACTCTGTGCTCCTTTGAAACGAGTCCCCAACTGTCCACCCCAAGCAATCACTGATAATCTATTGCGATGGGCAAGTTCTATCCTAGAATCTCTTATAAATGACTCACATAGTATCTTCTCTCTCTTTTTTTTTTTTTTTTTTTTTTTTTTTTTTAGCCTTGGATGCCCTTAAGATCCATCTGTTGTCATGTACCACAGCAGGATGTCCCCTGGAACTGCAGGTTATTACATCATGACTGTCCTATCCATCTGTGGACGGCCATCTTAGCTGCTTCCCATACGAGACTGTTATCAATACAGCTGCTATGAACACTTATGTATTTTCATTCTAATTTCACTTTGGAAAAATACTGAGAAAGAATTGTTGTATCGTATAAGAAAGTGTGTTTTTAAAAAAAAGTTTAACTGAAGCACTTTTTCAAAATGGTTGTATCGTCTTATGATTCCATTGAGAAGCTCGTGTCTACATCATCCTCCGTCTTTAATGGGTTGTTTATTTATTTTGGCATGTGGATCTTGCTATATAGGCCAGACTGACTTTGAACTCAAAAAAGCATTTCTGCCTCTGCCTTCCATCTACCGGAGTTACAAGTGTGCTGTCACTAGACTCAGTGCATGCGAAACCTTTTCGTTTTAAAAGTTCTAACACATTTGCATCTACGATTCTGTCTGAAAGCAGCAGGCCAGGTTAGTCCAGTGACTATCAGCTCACTTCCTAATCCAGAAATGTAGATAAGTCGTGAAAGCATAGGAAATTTGAAAGCAAAGAGCAGATCGGAATCAGAAACCGAATGTGTTGGCATTTTGTACGAAGCTCAATACCAGCTGCAGTGGCCATGATGTCAGCTGAGCACTTACTATCACCAGCCATGATTAACACCTCTCTTGGAATTTATGTAACCAATACAACAACCTAGTGACAAAGCTCCAGTTGGTACCTGGATTTCACATGTGAGCTTGACCAAGATCCTAATAAACCAAGCATTTGCCCATGGTCACTGCCGTTTCTGTGTGCTCTGGACCACCTACCGTTCTCTGGGCCTTTCCTGAGACATAAGGAAAGAGACTAAAGCTACACTACCATATTGGGGCATTTATTTTCTGGACTAAAATGCCTGACACAAACCAACTTAAGGTTTGCTTTGGTCACAGTTGGAAGGCACCGGCTGTTACTGGGGTCTTGGGTGAGGGGTGATCATCTAGCGATATCCTGGGGACAGACCAAGAATCGTACATTCTGGAAAGGCCACTCAGATAGGAGAGGGAAGGGAGTTAGGCAGCTCACAGGCATGGCAGCCAGAGAGCTGTTGCTGGAAGCAAAAGGGACAACTTTTGAAAGAGTAAAAGGAACAGGTATGAGGCAGGAACCCTGAAAGCCCGGGCCACCCCCGAGATGGAAATAGAGATTAGGAGGGTTTTGGACAAAGGTGGGCAGCAGCTGGTAGAGGGGCAGCAGTTACAGATGGATGGGGGACTAAGGAGCACCAGCCACACTGAGAGAAAAAGAACAAAAGCAATAAACTTTGTTAGAACACACAAACAGCTCTCATAGAGGGGGTGGGAGGGGCCACTCCTCTGAAGTGGATGTCTGGGGGAAGGAGCTCTGAATTAGACTGTTTATAGGCTCCTGGGAGCTGTCCCTCCTCCTCCTCCTCCTCCTCCTCCTCCTCCTTCTCCTCCTCTTCCCCCAATTGGTTCTGTCCCAGTATCCCCACGTCCCAAGCATGAATAGGCTCTTCCCCACTGAGAGACACATACACACAGACACACACACACAGGCACACACACACACACACACACATTTTTGTAACTGTTGAATTCTCTTTAGGTTGGAAGGGAGCACAGTACCAGCCAGGAACAAGCTTTGTTAAAGGGACACATCCCTAACCAAAGTCAACCCAAGGTGTCCTCCATAGCCCACTCCCGGCTCTGCCTCAGCTTGCTCTGTCCTTTTTATGCAGCTGAGGACCCCAGCGCATGGGCAGTGCCAGCCACATTTCGTTGGTTCTTCCCACCTCAATGGCCTCAGTTCAGAAAGTGCTATGCCTACAGATTTGCCTTCTTCTAGATCCTTGAAGTTGCTCATTAGTATTAACCTGGTAGGTGTGCTCTGAACTTTGAGCTTGCTTGCTTCCCATTTCAACCCAATGCTCCTTCCTCTCTGTCCTCCCACAGCCTAACCCAGCTGCTCCGGAAGCTTCTTCAGAAAAGCCGAGGCATTTCCTTTCTCCTTTAAACGTCGACACTGATGGCGGGTAGAAGCCGAAGTCACATCTCAGCATGGCAAAAGGAGAGACAGGAAAACTGTCCAGATTTAGGTCAGGCTGGGGAGGGCTGGAGTGTTAGGTGTACCTGGACCCCAGGCCTGTTTCCCCCACTGCTCTGGATTGGCCTGAGGTAAGGAAATGCCTGTATCGGCCCGAGGCTGGGAGGTACTGCCCATTTTATTGTACAAACCGCTTTAGAAAGCGGACATGTCTCCTGTCGGCAATTTTGCCTTTTTACAGCATAAGCTGTTTGCAGTTCTGCCTGTAATAGGACAAATGACAGAGGTGCAAGGCTTGCAGGAAAAGATTTACACTGTGGAAGTTTGCTTCCACCTATTCGCATACGTCCTGAGTCTACCACATGGAAGGAAACTGAAAGTTCATCAACTTGAGGGAGGGCAGTGGGGGAGGACAAGTTGTAAGGATGCAGCTGCATGCGCCTGTCCCGGGGAGCCCACTACTCTTCAGGCTGCGGCTGGAGGCTCTGGTACTTGACTGACTCACCTCTAGGTATACCTCTAAGGGAGCTTCTAGATCCTGTTCACTGAGGTAGGAAGACGCATCCTGGAGTGGGCGGCACATTCCGAGGGGTAAAGACCTGGCTTGCTTACAAAGAGAAAGTTGGCTGAGCAAGTCTCTCAGCTTCCTTAACACCATGCAGTGTGACTTGATGCCTCACACTCCTTCCACACGCCTTCCCCACTGTGAAGGACGGACTAATACACTAACTAATACACTAACTCAGAAAATTATAATGACTTATTTTTTCCCAAAAAGAACAGCAGTTTTAACTACTGAAAAACTTAGAGAAGAGGATTTTTTTTTTAATTCATCAGTTTGATCCTCAAATGATTTTTTCCCAAATAAAAAGCCCTGATAAGTCTCCAGCCTCCTCTGGGACAATGTCGTTTGCTCTTAGCTCAGCTGTGGAAACCCTCTTCTTCCCAGCTTTGAGCCCTTCATTCATTCATGTCACTTTTCCAACCCACAGTTGTCACCTGTGAGTTGGAAGCAATAATGGCTTCTAATAAGGCAGCCTCTGTCACCTCAGAAGCTTCCAGACCCAAAGAAGTTCTGCTCAAGCAATTAATACTTGGCCAGAGAAAGGGCTGTGTGGGTAAAGACACCTATATGGTGGAAAGAGAAAACAGACTCACACACACTGTGAAAAGCACACACACACACACACACACACACACACACACACACACACACACACGCACACGAGATAAATAAGCAAATGCCATAAAAATATAAAATTAATTCACACTGAGAAAGACCTGAAGGATAAGACCAAGAAAACAAACAGAAATCATAAGATTGTGCCAGGAATTAGGGACAGACAAGTGCAAAGGCCCTGTGGCAGGAAGGGTTTTGTATTCAAAAGCACAGAACTCACAGGGGAACGTGGGGGGGGGGCAGTATAACTCAAGGCAAAGGGCAGATCAAGTAAGACTTTTGGGACAGAATATGGATGAGGTTTTATTCCAGAGCTAGTGGATGGTTTATAAAGGGTATTAAAGGGTGTTGATGAGAAGAAATCACATAACTTGATTTGTTCAGAGTAACCATGAGGAAATTGGCTCCAAAGTACTGGCTGAAGGACCCAGCTGAGCAGCCGCTGGTGGGAACGTACATAGTTGAGAGCTTGCACGCAGAAACGGGTGCTCTGTGGCTGTGTGCTTCTGTCTCAACCCGAGCATAAGGTAGCACTGAAAGGCGTCACACCCTCAAACGTGGAGGGGAGTTCTGGCCAGACCACTGACACCCGGGACAGCTGACTCAGGAGCACTGCCATCTGACCTAGCAGAGCTTATTAAAGCTTCCGGGCTTTGCTGATGTGGTTATAAGGTCTGTGGCGAGGCAGCATCCTTACCTCGCTGGAGGGCATCTCCTGCTGGGCTGTGCCTGGGCTCTGAAGGGACTCAAGTCCCTCCCACTGTCAGGGACTGTTATTATTGCTGAGACAAGCTTTGTGAGAAGCTACTAATGAGGTCAGGAAGCCTGGAGGGTGTCTAGCCACTCTCGGGGTCATACAACCCCCAGTGTAGGTGGTAGGAGGGCCCTTCCACTTACCAGTTTTCATAGAGAGAAGAACATCGAGAACCTACTGTGTTCTAGGTGTATCATCCCAGAACGGCATTGCTCCCTTGGCATCCTCAACCACTCTAACAAAAAGGCATTTTCTTTCCGCTTTCTACAGATCCAGAGAGGCTAAGTGAATTGCTTGAGGTCACACAGCTACTAGCAGGACTAGGGTTCAAACCCACAACGTTCAATGTCATAGCACTTTGCTTGTGTGTCCCTCCTCCTCTGTTTTAAAGACAGGACAATGAGGGCAGGAGTAAAGAGGCAGTTGCCTTAAACCAGGCTAAGCGTTTGTCACAGGAAGAATCTGCCATCACAGGTGGTTGAAAGTAGCTTCAGGCAGGACAACTGACCTTCCAGTCAAGAAAGAAAAGCACTTCCTTCCAGAGGAGGATCAGAGACTGCTCCTGTGGTTCTCCCCCACCTCTCTCTCTCCCTCTCTCCCCCATGCCCCATCTCTCTGTGTGTGCTTAAGCCTATGGAGTCCATTATTTAAGTAAAACCAACCAAGTCAGCATATGTCCAATCATCATTTTATGTGTTGAGATTTACAAACCAGAAAGATTCATACATTGTGGGGCTTAGGTCTACTTCTAAGATGGAGTCCTAAGATCAGGTCTACCTTGGAATTTGAAATAACTATAGAAACCAGAGAGACGTAAGACACAGTGATCTTAAAGTCATCAGACAGCGGGAAATGAAGGGCAGTGACTTCTGGGAACAAAACAGTTTGGTGTGTGAGAATCTTCCTGACATGACAGATCCCTCAGGAAGCCACCAAAGAAGAGGAAGAGGGAAAGGGTTTTACACTCTGTGGGAGCTGACAAACCACCTCCATAACTTCTTTGTCTCATTTCTGGGACACAGTAGCAGAGACGAAAACAAGTGTACACAGAGAGGTTTTATCTTGGCACTTGGTTTAAGACGGCATCATGCTGGACATGAGGCAGCTGACTGAAATGCATCCCAAGTCAGGAAAGGGAGCCAGTCTGTAAAACCTGAAAGCCTGCCTCTAGGGCCCCACCTCTTTAGGAAGGAATACAAAGGAGCTAGAGATTGTAGATCAATAACAGATCATCCCTTCAACTGTGTAATGGAATATTATTGGGTGGAGGTTGAGCCTTCTGGAAGGCTGGGAAGAAACACTACCTGTCCCTACCATTAAACAGATGGAGGTTTTGGCAAGAGTTCTTCAGTAGGGTCTTGCCACCATGTTGATCATGTGGCGAGTCTCAGAATAAGCATCGTAAGCATTTCCCAGCCTTGCCGGAGAAGCGTGGGAAGACATGGAGGAAGGCCATGCTATCCCTGCGAAATCTGGGCAAACAATTTCCCTTCTGGCTTGACCTAGAACAGAGACAGCTTTTTGAGAAGCAAATAAGCTTCTGAAGGTGAATCACAGAGCCAGTCATTGAGTTAAATCTGGAACAACTTTCCCAGTGCTTCACGGAGATCTGCAGAGCAAAGCGGGTGCAGGCTAGGATTTTCTCAAACACACTTTGAAGAGATCGCTGCGTCAGGATGGAAGTTCTGCACTGTTCTTATAGTGCACAGCTCTAAGCTGAACACAACATTGGAAATACTAATTAATCACCATCCGAAGAATGTTTTTAATTTGATTTAACAAATCTCCACTGAGCACTGAGAATTATCTCTGTGCTGAAGAAATGACAGTGAAAGGAAGCAGATGGGATTTACTGTCAAAATTAATGAGAACAACTCCCCCCAAGTCACAGGGAACCTGTGTTGGATCTCTGTCTGGGTTCTTTTACAGAAGTCATGTGCTGTCCTGCCTACAGCCCAACACCATCGCACACATCTGTTGGAAGTTGGTCTGATGTATGCTATATAACCCTGCCTAAAAACTTACTCCTATTTGACCAATAAAAAGCCAACACCTGGGCAGGCAAATGGGACAGGTGTGGCTAAGGTTCCAGGGCTTTGAGAAACAGAGAGAATCTTGGGAAAGAGAAAGAGACTGGACAGAGAGAGAGAAAGGAGGAGGCAGCATCATGGGTTAGGTGGAAGTGCAGCACATGTCCAGCATGGATGGAGATTCAGCCCAGATGAAGAACATTAGCAAGTATTTGGGATCATGGCCGGGAAGTAACTTGATAGAAATTACCAGAAGCAGACAGCATGGAATTGGGACAGGGTATGAGATACCTGCCCCAATATGGGAGGCAGTTTAGGGAATTAATATCTTCTCTGCCCCAGGTTAACTAAGGCTATTTTAAAATAATAACAAGTGTCTGTGTTTCATTGACTGGTGGTGGGCTTGAGAATACCGCTGTAATAATAACCATAGCACTAATAATAAACATGTTTAGGCCCTGCTTATAAGTTAACCACAGCACGTATCACTAACTGACGAAGACATTCTAGTAATAAGCCAGGCAGACAATAGCTTCCAGAAAGCGTTTGAACCCTGGTCATCAGAATGTCCCCTTCCTTTGTATTTACTGAGCCAGACTTAACTATGAGTAGTGCCTGTGTCCAAGTATCTTGATGGTTTCATGACATTTAATTCCTCTAGAGACAAAATATTTACCTTGCTGTTTTCTGTGGGCATATCTACCTGTTTCTTGTTACCAACACCACCACCATCACCACCTCCTTTTCCTCCTCTTCCTCTTCCTCTTCCTCCTCCTCCCTCTCCCCTCCTCCTCCTCCTCCTTCTCCTTCTCCTTCTCCTTCTCCTTCTCCTTCTCCTTCTCCTTCTCCTTCTCCTTCTTCTTCTTCTTCTTCTTCTTCTTCTTCTTCCTTTTCTTCTTTGTTGTCATCATCATCATACCATTTTTGAACATTATGAGTTAGACTAAGTTCTAAAGCAAAACTCTCTTCTGGGGACATAGTAAATTTTCCCATTGGGCTAGAAAGATGTCTCAGCAGCTGACAGTGCACACTGCTCTTGTAGAGGTTCTGAGTTTGCTTCCCAGTGCGCATATCAGATGGCTCGTAGCCATCTGTAACTCCAGCTCCAGAGCATCCAAAGCTCTCTCTCTCTTGACTTCTTCAGGCACCTGCCCTCACATGCACATGCATGTCTAATAAATCTTTTTAACATAATTAAATTACCCAGCTTGCTGTAGTGGCACATACCAATCCTCCCAGCACTCAGCTGCTAAAAAGATAAACAGCAAACAAAAAGAAATTTCTCCCCCTTGCTTCCTGTTCTTAAGACATTCTGAATAAGCAAGGTGTTTTAGATTTCATTTGTATCTGCATGTATTAATTGTGCATAATGACAGTCATTATGGTACTTCATGCATTTGTATAATGTACTTCAGTCATCTTCACCCCATCAGCCTCCCCTGCCCCCTCCCCACCTCTACTTACCCTATTCCCAATTACTCCCCCCTCCTACTTTCATGTGTTGTTTTGTTTCTTGATGGACAGTGAGCTCCATTAGGGTGGTGAGATTTTCATCTAAGTCACAATTGAGAGCGCTGAACTATCCTGCCTCAGCCCATCTACTTAGCACAATGAAACTCAAGCACGTAGGCTGTGGCACTATGGGAACGCATGTATGAGACCAAAAAAAAAAAAGTACGCCAATTGGGATGTGCCAGCTAGTGTGATTGTCAGCTTGACAGGAATTACCTAGGAAACAAGACTCCAGCTGTGAGAGACATTTTTAGAGTGGGCACACATCTGTTGGGAGGGGGTTCTTGATTAGATTAACTGAGGCGGGAAGAGCTAACCTGAAGGAGGACAGCACCGTGCCTTGGACTTGGGTCCTGACTGCACAAAAAAAAAGAGGAAGCGAGCGACACAAGAGTCCATTGCTCTCCACCTAGCACAGACACAGTGTGACCATTTCTTGAAGTCCCCTCACTTCTCCAGCATGATCTGTGAGCCACCACAATCTCTTCCTTCCCAAAGGTGCCTTTACTGGGGGTGGGGGGGGGTTCACCACAGCAACAGAAAAGAGCTAAGACACTGTGCCTCCCAGACTCCATCCTCACCTCGCACATAAACTGCAATGGAGGAATTACTTTCTATTATTCTATTGGAGTCACTGCAATGATTGCACAATACGCTGGGAAGTTATTTGAAAAGTCCAGAAAGAAAATCTCTTTGTTCCAATTGAGAAATGTTCAACCAGTATTAAAAATATCACTGCAGTTTTGTGGGGATTGTCTGCTTCCTGTCCGTGATAAATGTCTCGTCTTGATGGCTTCCTAACAAACTGGATTCCCAATAAACATTTCCATGTAGGGTTCCTCGGTAGTGTGTGGTGGATAATAAACTAAAGCTTCCATTCCCGCCCTTGCTTTTAACTTTCGTCATTCCACCTCATAAATACTGGAAGAGTTTTCACAAGGGACCCCCGGGGTGCGTATATAAATTGCTGTTATTTCTGTGGCTTACCACTTGGACCAGGAGTGATTTATCTTTGCACAACTAAAAGCTGCTGCAGAATTCATCGTCGGGGGAGACACATAAAACCAACAGATCCATGTTTATTGAGCAGCTAACTATGAAATGTGTGGCAGGCACCAAGACGGGCTAGGTCTGATTAACTCGCAAATGAGCGCATCCATTGAATATGGTTTAGGACGCACGGCTGCTTGACTATGGTTCCGTAGTGAAGGCTTCATGAGGGCAGGTTGTTTGTCTGTCCTGTGCATCTTTCAACTCCTGTTGCCTCACTGCACACCTAGTATACAGTGAGCCATCCACCAATACACTCTAATATTTCTGTTATAGAAGTTCTAGAACAGCAAAACTAAAGGAACTTCACAGTGACTATCCAATACCAGGCACACTAATTGTGTTAGTTTGTCTGTGTGCATGGATGTGCAGCTACTTTTTGTCTTTGAGACTGAATCTCATGTCTCTCAGGCTGAGCACAAACTCACCAGGTAGATGAAAGTGACCTTAGCCGTCTTCCTTTTAAAAGAACTTTCAAAAAATAAAAAATAAATAAAAGAACTTTCATTTATTTCTTCATACTATGGGAGTGGTCGGCTTCCAAGTATGTCTGTAACTCCCATACATGCTGGCTGCCCTTAGAGTGCTGAAGAAGGCATCAGATGCCCTGAAACTGGAGTTAAGGACAGTTGTCCGACTCCTCTACGGGCTAGGTCCTCGGTTAGAGCACTAAGTTGCTTCCCCTCTGAGGCATCGTTTCAGCTCCCATGACCTTGGACGTCGGATGCTCCTGTCTGCCTCCCACATGCTGGGGTTGCAGGCATGAGCCATCATACCCAGTTTGGGCAGTAAGAGGATTACCTTCGAGAGCCTCATGCATGCTAGGCATGTACTCTGCAGCCTAGCCTGCATCCCCAGCCCTTACCATAGAAGCCTACCATCCGGGTGGTATATTCTGTTCTATTACATACCTTGTGTCTGCAGATCTATTGAATTTTCTCTATCATTCCAAAGTCAGTTGCAAAGCATAATACATTTCTAAGTATTTCTGCATGCATATAATTAACTTTAGCTCAATATCTCTTTGCAGTTTTGTTTTCCTTGTGATGTAAAGTTTTACACGCCATTTATACAAGCCAAAAGCATATATTTTTCTGGATTAAATTGTGGAACTGACTCCCCCCTTCCCCCCAGTATTCATGTGTTGTGGCTGAGGAGGAGAGAGTACTTCCTACACAAGCACAAGGACCTGAGTTCAAATCTCTCCAATAACCATGGGGAAATCTTGGGCATAATCTCTTGTGCTCTAGTAACGCCACATATAGGGAGGTGGAGACAGGGGCATCCCAGTGATGGAACTCATCACAGGGGCATCGATCAGTCCACAAGAAACGGACTCCGCCAAGTGGCTCACCATTCCATTTCCCCATTCTCAGGACGAGAGAGTCTGTTTATTGCATTTCTTCCCCAGTATTCAGTATCATCATGGTAAAGTAACGCACAAATAGAGACAGAGAGTTTCTGTGTCTTGAAGTGATAGTACCCAGAACACAACTTGGGAGACGTCACATACAAGGACCAGGTTCTTTCCCTCCATAGTACACTGGGAGTGGACTGCGGAGATGCCTTGCTTGGGTGCAGTTTCCAACTCTGCTACCTGGAGGCTGTGTGGTATTTTTGCAAGCTGTTTGAACTCTCTGAGCTTCAGCATCACAAGGTCAGTCAAGGACAAAGTGAGAGCATATAGTTAAGGATGCTTAGCAGTTAAGCTGGCAAGATGCCTCATCAGGGGAGGGTGCCAGCAGGCTTAAGAGCCTAAGTCTGATTCCCCAGGACCCTCACATGGTAGAAGGAGAGGACTGACTTCTGCATATTTTCCCCTGACTTCCACATGCACTTTGTATCACATGTGTGTATACACACATACCCAACTAAACTAATGTGATAGGGAAAAACAATTTAAAGAATGGCTTGTCATTCTATTATTAAGCCAGTCAACTCTACACATTTGTACACTGTTTTCCGCAGTCTTGCTCCTTTGCCTCCTCCAGACTTCTACTGAATTCTCTTTTGAATTCTTTTTCTCTTCCCTAAGGCCTCTGTAGGAAAATGGGATCACGAGCTGAGGGGGGCAGTTTATGTTTATCATCTTAGCACTTGGTAGAAGAAGAAAGAAAGATTGCAAGTTTGAGGCCAGCCTGGGCTACTTGGAAAGAATTTTGTCAAAACAGAAAAACTAGTAAATCTTCCTTGTTGGCTGATTGGTGAACAGTCATCACAGGCTCCTGATGCCACTGGCAAATCAACTCGTCCCTGATGAGCTAAAGTCCTTTGAACTGTGAGTCAAAATAAGTCCTTTCTCCTTTTAAAAGAAACAAACTACAATACTCTGTTAAAGGTATTATTATAAAACTGTGTTTGTTTCTCAGTTTGTCTCTTAACCTGGCTACCACACAAATAATTGAGACTCTTTTATATTTCTTTAATAATAAGCTTCACAACATAATAACTGAGCAGTTATTCCTCTCTTCTTAACCCTCTAGACTAATCTAGTTTCCTTCCAGCGTACATCACAGAGAGACTTGCATTTTGTCGCTTTTCTAGCTCCAGCTCCTTTCCTGATGTTACTTGGACTTCTCTCATGGCTGAACCCCTACTTCCTCCTCTAAGCCCTCCTCCCCAGGCAGGTAGGAAGTCCAGCCCTATTCTCTCCCCTGTTCAGTGATTGGCTGCAAGCTGCTTTATTGGCATATCAGAGGACAATTATAAGGAGCAGTATTTAGACAACATTGACACAGGAGATTCTCAGAAAAAGGATTACTACCAGATTTAGGGGGTACAGAAATCAGCATTTGAATGACACAATAATCTATGCCTACAATACTTGGTCAGAACAGGACACATCACTAGCTGAGGCATTGTGTGGGTGATCCTAGGAACCATGTAAAGACCAAGGTTTGAAACCAGTACCACTTACTAGTCTTAGGCTCCTTATCTGCCAATAGTGAATAACACCTTGCCTGATGGGAGGGCCACGTAGTGTCGAAAACACCCAGTAGGGGACTTGGCACAGCCACAGTGTTAGGAAGGTCAGAGGCCTTTCCCCCATATCTGAGGTAGGTACTATCCAGGTCTTCATCTCTCCGCCCACTCATAGGCCCTTTAGATGTTTAGGCCTCTAGTTTGTTCTTGCTCCTGGGATGTTTAACATTCTTGGCTTTTGGAATCAAACCCCAGGCTCTAAGGAAAGTCAGCACTGGGTGAAGACAGAGAAAAAGAGAGAAGTAAAAAGCAAGGAAAGAGAATCCACTTAATACCTGTTTTCATCCAAGCCTCAAAAGAAAGCCTTCAGATCGGGGGCATCCCCCCCACCCTGACATCCCTGCCCCATCATCTTTCCATTAAAGCTTAGAGATACATGCAGAGCCGCCCTTCTCTCTTCAGCTAAAAATAAGAAAGGCCTTTTTTTTTCCTACGTAGCAAGTGATTCTTATGAAATGGAAATAAAGGCCTTTCATTCAGGGATCCTTCCAACTCCTCTCATTAACCACAGGTTGGCTCCTGCTAATTGAGGTCCCCTGAATAAAAGGTTAACGTTTCTTAGCGTGGAACAAATTGAAGCATTCAGTCACTTGGGCAGATGTTCTCTGTATTTTTCCTAATTAGGGGGATGTGGGGAGAGGGGCTCCCAGGTATGCATTTCCCCTGCCTCTTCCTAGATCTGCTATACGCCAAGTACTCCTAAATCAGTCCCAACTCCATGTTTCTTAGTGTCCAAGCCTTACACAGTGACTAATGCTTCCAGTCTGCGAGACTCATAGATTTTCACTGGATAATTAGGAAATGGCATGGATGAATCTCTTCCAAATTGTACTCTTGGGGAGGCCAAATAGTTTAATCTAAATTGCTGGCAAATTTACATAAGTGGAGGATGGAAACTTTCGGAAGCGAAGAAGATTACTTGGATACCAGCTCTGGTTTTTTTTTCTTACTTGCGCCCTTCAGCCTGTAAGCTCTTGGAGCCTCGGTTTCCATGTCTGCAGATGGCAGATAATAAGACTGACTGCAGAGAGCTGCGATGAAGATGGGGACACGATTCACATGGAGCCAGTACGGACAGGTGCTCTCCTCTCAGCAGATAATGAAAACCACAGGGCTGCTTCGCCGCCATTTAGCAACGTGCCTTTGACCTTTATCTTGCGGCCAATTGAATCCATGAGAGGACTGAAAACCATCTCCTTGGGAGCCCCCTCCCAGACCACCCCCAACTCTATGTTTAATGCAGGAAGGGTAATGACGTGTATCTTCTAAGGCTGTGGAAGATGGTCATTTGTTCTGCATTGCTCAAGACTAAAAGCGTGCAGCAATTTAACACGCATTTATACATTATTGATGGATAGGAAAAGGCGATGTTACTTTAACCTGTGGCACCTCGAGACATGCATAAGCCTTGTTAAGTCGGATTCTTCAGTGGTGGGACACTTCTCATGATTTGATTCCCCCACTGAACGTCAGAATTACAGCTGTAACCTTCCAGGGGATTGACCTGGACCTGGCATCCACCTTAACCATACCCACAGGAATTCTAAAACCCTTCCTCTTGTAAAAACAGAGGTAGGATGTGGAGAGAGGGCCCCAGCCTTTATGCTGGCTTCTAAGTGGATCTTGACTTAGTCCTCCCGCCCCCATTCCAGAGATAGGCTCTGAGGTCCCCCTCTCTCTTCTGCCCAAGGAGGATTGCTCAAAGTTCAGGACGTGGATTGAGTCATATTACCAGGACATAACTCATGACACATGCAGACAGTGCTCTTTCCTCCTCACACCCACAGGCCATAGTGGTTTTGATTGGGAGTCAAAAATTGAGCCAATCAGGTTACATGAATAAATGACATACAGGAAAACTGGAAGGCACCATTCAAGGTCAGCTGCTTGTTACCACAAAAGAACATGCAAGGTTGCTACATAGTCTTTTGGGTGAACTAGAAGGTGGCTTTGTAACATTAGTTTTTTGTTTTGTTTTTGGAGTTTTTTTTTGGTTTGGTTTTTTTAAGTATTGGGAAAATACAATCAGCATGTAAAGTGAACAATTTTTTTAAAAAGTATTCAAAAACAATTTCTCGAAACAACAACAAACAAAACCCATCACTGGTCAGGTATATTTAAGGTCCAACATCAGCCCAAAGCAGCCAGTTAAAAGCCTAATCTAAGGCATTGAAGCTGGCGTTGCAGTTCTGTTCTCTGATATTTGGTGACTCTAGGTTCAATGTCCTTATTCACAGAAAGAGGACATTGATGGCAACTGCCTCACTGGATGGCATTCGGGATGATTGAGATTAAACTCACAAATCCCAAAGACAAATGCTGGCACATAGAGTTGAATGAATGCTGGTTGAATAAGTTATTGTGGCATCAAAGTGTAGGGACAGATCTTACACTGTGACTAACTGCGCACCATCCAGGTTAATTTCTCGCAATTTTTGCTCATATGTTTCCAAGTTAGCAGAGATTCTGAGCCAGATATGTTCCCAAGATCTAGCTCTGACAAATGATCTCTTTCGTCCTCAAATCCAGCCCAGGTCCATACGAATAAACATAGCTTACTGCCTGCCCCTTGGTTTGAAGATGGCGGCAGGGGACTGGCTCCTTTGGTAACTCTCTCTGCAAACCTCCTCACTCATCTTTGTCAGCATGGCCAGCAGTCTCATACAGGAAGCACGGGAGCTTAGACTAGAACACAAGGACCTACCACAAACGGTAGAGTGCACCATAAGGGAGAAGGTGCCCAGGGGTCAAGAAAGGTGAAAAACAACATCATGTTGGGCTTCTGTGATCCTAGTACTGCTTTCAGGACAGATACAACTTTTGCCCATAGGCAGCCAAAGCATCCTTTAAGATGTTCAGTGGCAACCTTGACCTCCACTGACTAGATATTAATACACACACACACACACACACACACACACACACACACATACACACACACACACCACATCACATACAATTATGACCAGGTATGTGAGAGAAACTGCTTAAAGGAGGAGGGATTTCATTAGGTCCTGGTTTCAGTCCAGTCCATGACCACTTGGTCCTACCTACTGGAGGTAGAATATCACGGCAGCTGGGATATAGAGCGACGGAGCCTCTTCGTGGCAGACAGCAAACCACGAGAAGAGGGCATACAGAAAGGGGTCAAGGTAAGATATAGTTTCAAGGATCTACCCCCAATGACTTAGGCAAGATACAGCTCACAAGGACACATGCCCAGAGACCCACTTCCTTCAGCCAGTCCCTATTTCCACAATTTTACCACCTCCCAAAAGTTTATTCAAACTCTGAGCTCATCACTGGATAAAATTATTTATGAGGGCGTAGCCCTTCTGATTCATTTGTCTCTGAAACAACGCCCCCCCCCGCCCCCAGACACACATGGAGATGCACTTTTCCTAGTCGCCTAGGTGTCTCTCAACCCAAACAAACTGATAATGAAGATAAACCATCACAGATGGTCAATTGTGTATATTGTGATCGTTAAAATGCTTAATTGTCTAACATGTCTCTTTTCCAACTTAAAGAAGATTGGGATCAGAGCAGCTACAGCTTAATTCCGATGAGGAAATTGAGGAGACGGAAAATAGATATAAGCACAACACAGAAATCAGAAGGTTAGTGTCTGCAACACACGTGTTTGTAGACCTCACTACCTTGCAAATTGAGCACTAAGCTTCCTAACAGCTGATGAGAAGAGAAAATAGAAAATTACAAGATTGCTGGTGTAGTCATCACAGAAGGAACCATACACGATTGGGGGAGGCAGGTATCAGAGACGACATGCTTAAAGATGGTCATGCCTAAGATCACCCCACAGGCTGTGCACAGAGAAGGTCAGTATAATGCCTGCAGGTAGCATAACACCATCAAAAGCTCAGAAATAACATGAAGCATAGCAAGCGCCCAGCTGCTGAGCACAGCGCAGAAGGATGTCAGTTTTGTCATTACCCTTTGCTTGACGGGATCAGGACCCCACCAAATTGTATAAGGAGTCCCGCCAGCAGGCTGCCCTCGCTGCTCACACAGTAAGTCATTTTAAAAGATGACATTCAGCAGGAGCCACATGGGTTATATAGGGGTGAGGGACATCCTACTTTGCCTTTTCTTTTGTTTCTTGACCTGGCAAGCTATAGAATATGATAGAATAAATTCTAGAGTAAATGCTGTGACAATGAAGCATTAACATTAAGAGTAAGCCCCCTTGGCTTTCCCGTAGGACCTGCCCAGCGGGCTCCCATCACTACCACCAAGCCCTCTAACAGCTGCTGTGGGTCCACAGCACTCACTGGCTGTTCTGAATGGCCATGCCTCTAGGGTCTGCAGACCATGTGAAGGAGCACTTCACTTGTCACAGCTGAACAAGGCAACAGATGACTGATGGGTCCACAGGATGGCATCCAGTGCTGTGCTAGAGCCACATCGTGAAGGACATTGGGAGATTCGAGCTGGCTCTATTGCGGAGCTTTCTCAGAAACCGTAAAGAAATGAAGGGAAGAGAGAAGCAGAAACGGAAAGAGAGAGGAGATGAGTTGCAACTCGGAGGACAACAGGGCTCTCTGTTGTTCCTGAAGTGGGAGCTAGAACTGGGGTAGCTGTCCAAAGATGCCCGAAGTTCAAACAAACAAACAAATCAAAAACAAACACCAATAAGTAAGGCAGATCTCTGTGCCTCCACACCAAAACTGTTACTTCAGCTGTGTGTCTGAGGTGCAGCCTTGAATGTGGCAGTGACCTTCCTAGAGAGGCCAAGCAGCTTGCTCCCACACTGCAGAACTCTATATCTGATGCCCTCAACCATTCTGACTTATTGCTCTAAGGGATGCGTGAGCTAGCAGCAGTCCGCACCTTGGACAACTGAGACAATGAAAGCCTGGATCTTGGGGTAGGGGCAGACAGCACATCTCGGCATCCACAGTACCCTATGAAGGAGACAAGATTCCATCTTCAAAATAAAGAGAATGCACTGAAGTGTTTTAGGCAGGGGAGCAGCATGATCTGACATTCACTATGGAAAGAGGACTCCAGCTGGGTGATGGAGCGAAGGTAGGCAGGAATGGCAGCAGGGGGACCAATTAGGAGGCTACTGGAGACATCTCTGCCAGAAGGAAGGCAGTGCGGTGGGAATGGATGTGGTGGATGGTGTGACACAGCGGGACAGGATGGATAACTGGCTGAAAGGCTGGAAGGACTCTGGCCTGAGCGCCTGGGTGCACTGTGAGACGGTGGATGCTCCAGGAAGTCTTGAGATGCAGGAGAAAGCTGTGCCCTCCAACTAAGCAGAGTGAGGCTGCACTCCCTGGGAGATGGCCAGAACACACCATGGGAGAAAAAGCCAGGCTAGAGACAGAATGAAGAGAAACATAAAGAAAATATTGTATAGTGTGCAGTATGTCAGCCCTCTTAAGAACTCAAAGGTAAAAAATCCCTGGAGAAACTCCTTTTTAGAAACAGAAAAAAGCAGTAGAGAAGCTAAGGAAGCGAACAACAAACAGAAGCCAGAGATCTGGTTAAACACCGGGAGCATGTGGCTTTCTGGGCCAGCCGGTCTGAGCACTGCATGGTGGGGACTTCTATCTATATTCTTTGAAGTAGATAAAACTCCTACAAGTGTAAGTCCTGAGGCTCAGACCAGCCGCCCGCCCAGGACCACACTCAGTGGGAAAGGAACAAGGTCCTTCCAGCTTCCATTCTGTGAGACTCCACAGTCAAAGCCTTCAACCACTCAGAGTTCACTATCTCGGCCAATGTCAAGACTGTGCTTTAGAAGAAAGGAAACACCCATGCATTTTCAAAAAGGAGGGTATTGGTGGCTTAGTAGGGGGGTTTCTGCAGTCAGCCCTATGGAGAGCTAATGAGCAGTGAGTTATACCACCAGCCCTGGGGAGAAAGCTGTCTGTCTTGAGGAAGTATCTACCTTCCTGGGGTTTTATTTATTTGTTTGTTTCTTTGTTTCTATTTGCTTATTTATTGCTGTTGTTTCCGCTTCTCTATAATGATCTTGCTGTCTGGAAAATTTACATGAACCTTTTGGGTTCATGGATATTGGGTATCTATTGAGAGAATGTTTGGCAAATTAGTTCATAAAGGAACAAGTGATGAAAAATGAAGTCAAAGCAAGACCACTATAGGGTTTTGGGGGGATTCTTATTTATTTTATTTTTTGTATATTAATGCTCCATTTTCATGCACACCAGAAGAGGGAATCAGATTCCATTACAGATGGTTGTGAGCCAGAACGTAGTTACTGAGAATTGAACTCAGGGCCTCTGGAACAGCAGCCGGTACTCTTAACCACTGAGCCATCTCTTCAGACTGAGACTGCTATGTTTAATGCCGTGTTCCCTTTGGAACAAAAATCTTTGTTCTGATACAACAATAAATGGCATAATCACATTTATTGATTCAAGCTATATTCTTCAACACCAATTGCTTGCCACAGGCCGTGGATCTAGGTTAACCGACCAAAACATCTGCCCTGAATGAACACTTTCTGGGGTGGAACAATATATAAACAAATAAATGTGATGCTGATGATAAGAAACAAGGAATATGGTGTGGTGATTTAGCAAAGACCGAAGAAGAAGAAAGTGGACCTAGAGAGGAGGCTTAGTTCACAGTGAACTTGCCTCCCAAACATGGGAATCTGAGTTCAATTCCCAGAATTCCCATTTTCAAAGCCAGGCATGGTGGCAAGCTCTTACAATCCCAATGCTGGGGCGGGGTGGGGGGGCTGGGTGGATCCCTGGGCCTGTATGGACAGTTGGTCAGTCCTGTTTTGGAGGGATCCTGTTTTGAAGTCAATCAAGGTTCATAGGACCTACAGAATGACATCTGAGGCTGAGCTCTGACTCTGACACACACACACACACACATACACACACACACACACACACACACACACACACACACACACACACACACACCTGGACACATAAATACATGCCCACACAAAAGAAGGAAGTAGAATCAACTTGGTAGATGGAATGCATCAAAGAGACTTTTGAGGACACAGTGGAGCTCCATCCAAATGATGGATAAGTCCTGACAGGCAGATGCGTGTGGAGGTTGGGAGAGCTACAGAAATTCCATAGAGCTAGAACCTGCAGTTTTGTAAGAAAATAGTAAGAAACAATGACAGAAGCAAATCCTCAACGGCTACAACACGTCACAGCCTGTGCGTCTCTTGTTTCCCTTGTGTAAATGCTTATGCCGAGGCAGAAAATGTGCATTGATTGAGTTACCTAGTAGAACTTGTGGCAGGAGGCTTTGGGTCGTAAGGGTGTCCTGTGTAAATTCCACTGCCTGCCTGAGATGTAGGCACAAGTGTCTGTGCCTTAAAATTGAAGAAATTGACACCTAGATAAAACAATGACTTGCCAACAGTCCAAACAGTTTAAGGGAGGGTCCAGCTGGTTCCCCAAATCTGTTCACTTTCTTCATGACCTCATCCCTCCTTCCCATGCATACATATCCTTGGGTGTGGAACGGGGAAACTACTATTACATGCCTAAGAATCATGGTGAGTCATTTACATAGCTGTGGCTCACCCAGGCTTAGCACAGCATGATTTCAAAGTTCTCTTTCCAGACTTGTGCAAGAGGAAAAAAAAACCCACTACTTCCACATTAACCTTTAATAACACTGAATGTGAGCGGTCAGTGGGTGGCGGGGAGAGGCTAGATATAAGTCTTGAATCTGAGAGCAGGAATTCACAGAAGGGGCATCTAATTACATGAATATATGCAGAATTCCAGAGCCTTCATTTTAATGGCCTGACTTTTACAACTGTTACTAAGTCGGCTTGTGACATTTAGTTTGTAGTGAAAGGAGAAGGCTAGACGGAACACAGAATCTCACTTTATTGAATGCAAAACGTTGACGATGTTTGCTCCTCAGAGTGAAGGTGTGTTTCTTGTTAAGTTCTGCATCGCCCTAAGCTCTGAGCCCCCGCTGATGATGAAACTATGGTTCCATGGGAAGCATCAGGAAGATGGTCTAACTCCTGGTGTGGCCATCACCTTTAAGGTACAAACGGAGCTCTGCATCGGTAGGGGTGAATCTTGATGAGCAGCGGTCAGCCACTTCCATCCTGTTCTCCCCGGGCCTCTCTCACAAGAGCAGAAACTAATAACGTTGCCTCCTCGTTTTCTCATCTGTAAACCTCAGACCTCCTATTGCACTTGGCTGCCCGGTGATGCAATCTTCTCGGAAAGCATAGACTGCAGTGCTGCACTGCAGAGCCTCAGACAGTCCTTAGCTCAGCCCTCACCTCTGCTGCCTCTGCTGCCACCCACTGCTATTGCTTCCCTGGCAGCAGCAGCTGCTGCTGCTGCTGCTGTACCTGCAGCTACTGTGGCTACTGCCAGGATAACAGCCCTTAAGGATTCTCCTTATCTCCTCCTACTTGTCCTCTCCTTTCGTTCTCTTTTTCATTCTGTCCCTTTCCTCCTTTTCCCACATCTTTTGTGTTCTGCTCCTCCTCTTTCTTCCTCTTCCTCTTCTTTTTGTGTTTTTGTTCTCCTTGTCCGCTCTCGTGTTCTCCTTCGTGTTCTCCTCCCTCAGCCCTCTGTCCCCTCCTCCTCTCTTCCTGCACTTCCTTCCACAAGAGCCACCACTACTAAGCAGTCATCATAGCTGCAGGGGCTGCCATGCCCTTTACTCGGCCTCTGTGACAGTCATTCTTGGTTATGCTTTTTCTCCCCTGGACACACCATCCCTATTTCTGCCTCACGCCTTCTTTGCAACCACCATTCAGGGACCTTAGTCTTAGGTACAGCTCTGTGATGAAATGGAAAAAAAAAAACAAAAACCCCTCCTCCCTCTTGAAGGTTTTGATGAGTCTTCATTGACAATTCCAGGCTAGGCACTTTAGACGTAGCTTTTCTGTATTTTTAAACAAAGCTACTTTTTAGTACAGTCTGCATTTGGGCATCCCCTCATGCGTCTCTAACTCAGTGCCACCGGATCTGGGTTCCTGACCTCTCCTTAGCAGTTTGCTTCTGACACTGTGTCTTCCTCCCGAAACAGCCCATGGCTGTCATGTCATGATAAACACTCAGCAATTATTTTGAAACTCCTGTTTTGTCCTTCCCCAACACTCACCTTTCTGCCAAGTCCTCTGGGGTCTGCTCTCTCAGTGTCCACTGAATTGCTCACTTGTCTCTACTGCCCACCTTATTCCATAACATTGTCCCTCGTGTGACTAGGACCCATGGTCATGGCTTCCTAATGTCTACTTTTGGCTCCTACAGTTTATCTCTTTTCTCGCCATTTCTTCCCTCTTTTTATGGGTAGAAGGTGTCGTCAGGTGTCTGTTCTCAGACACCATTCCTCTTTTTACTTTATTTTTTGAGATAAGGTCTCTAACTGGCGTGGGACTGGTCATGCAAGCAAAGCTAGCTGGTCAGCAAGTCCCAGCACCCCCTGACTGCTAGCACTGGACTACAAGGCACCGCCACATGCTCGGCTGATGGGTGGCTTTGTAGGCCAAGCTGAGGTGCTGGCATGCCTGCCGCTCTGTATTGAGTTATCTACGCACCATGCCCCTCTTAGAAGAAGGGGCAATGCATGTGTGATCCAGAGGGCCCTCCTGCCCTCTCCAGCCCCTTTGGCATGCTCAATTTCCCCTCTGGTTTCAGTCATATATGTGGACCCTCCCCTACCCACTGAGGCAGATTCATTCCATCCCAGAGCACGTACTACCTTCCTCCTGGGAAACTCTTGCTTAGTCTCCATTCCCTCACCCATGGGCCTGGCTCAGACTCATTTTGCAAATTTCGTCTGCACTGTCACTTCCTGAAACCTCTGGCCTGGACTTGCTTCATTTTCATTCAACCTCCATGCACCATGAACTTTCCCTTGTAGCTATACTTATTAGTGAAGCCATTTGTTAGAGGACTATTTCTCAACTAGACCCTGAAGGTCAGGAAGGCATGTTTCCTCTCTGCCAAGAACAGGATCTGGCACAAGGCAAACATTCAGTGAGTCTGTGTCGAGAGAACACACCAGAATCGCTGCCATTATTCTTACAAAGCTGCTTGGCCTCCGGGCATTCCCGATCCTTGTTATTAACACTCCATTCTGTGAGATTTGTTTGGCTTATTAAAATCACTGTTCTGGTCTGGTCTCCGGAACCTAGCTACTTTAAATTTGATTTCCTTTCTGCTGGTCCCAGCACATGCGGGACAGACCTTAGTAAATGCACTGCACTCTAATAAACACGGGTCCCCAGCACATTGGGGTAGCTCACTCTGGACAGAAGGAATACCATTCTATATAAATCATTAGTTCCTGTACTACCTTTGGAGGAAGAGGCCACTTAAACAGTTTCTAAACACATGTCTGATAAGGAGTCATGAGTGTTCAAGTCTGTTTCTTGTTTTTTAACTTTTTCTCTGGAGCTTCACAGACATGAGTGACCCTAGATGGCAAAAAAGACCCTTATGAACATGGCTACCCCAAGGTACCACATGACTGACAGCATTTTGCAGATAAGGACCAGCATCCATCTGCCAAGTAGCCCCTGGGGATTTCTGCCAGCAAAAGAGAGGCTCAAGGGAGCAGGAATTGAAAATAACTGAAATGTATACCACATGTGCGTGCATACACAGAGAGAGGAGGGGCAGGGAGGGAGGGAGAAAGGGAGGGAGACAGAGACAGAGATATCAATACCCTTAGAACAATTCAGATATTGAGCTGTAGAAACCAAATCTCAAGAGGCTTTCAGAAATAATTGCATTGGCACAGGGCTGTTGGGTCTGCACCCCTTAAACACAAAATAAATGTCACCTAATCACATACCCCATCCACAAACAGCTGAAGGCACTTCCGTACAAACATGGTCTATATTTATGTTACAGTTTGGCTCTTGTTACCAAAGCCATGCCCCCCCCCCAGTTCCCCAGAGAGACTGTTCATTCTCTAAAGGGGGCTTGGGGATCTGGGATGTCTGGGAAACAGCAGAAGATGGCAGAGCCTCCTCAGACCTGCCTTTGTCTCTGCACCCTCAGACCCAGGGCCCTGAGGCCAGTCTTGTGAGCCTTGGCTAGGGTTCCAGCAGCAGAAAGGTCACTCTGCATGTTTGTGGGTGTTGTTGCAGTTTCCGTTACCAGGACATCAGTGTGGCCTGTGTCCCTTAGCTCCTCAGACAACACCTGGAACGTTGAACAGAGGTGCTTACCTGGCGTCTACTAAAGACTGACTTGTCAACACTTTCTAAAACCTAAGAGTAGATGATTCTCCCACAAAAATAACAGGAGGAAGGGGTGAGGAGGGAGCTCAGGGGTCCTCTTGCAGAGGACCTGAGTTTGGATTCCAGCACCTATGTAGGGGTGGGGCTTGCAACTGCCTGTACCTCCAAGTTCAAGGGATCCAACGCCTCTTGTGGCCTCTTTGGGCACTGCACTCACACGTGACTTTCACTCACAGAGAAATACACATACATATATAAATCAAATCATAAAAACAAGCATTGAAGAGGACTGGGTAGAGACTCCTTGGGATCATATGCAATCCCATGTGGAAAACAATACCAGTTACACACTGAACACCTACCAGAGCTCATCAGTGTCCTGGCTACTTTACCTGCTTTACTTGTATTCAAATTCTTATAAACTTCACACGTTACAACAGTTTTGCTGTTACCATTTTACAAGTAGGCAAGCCACAGTCTGGAGCGGTTGATTGACCTTGCCTTTCCACTGACAGACAAATTACAATGCTTTTTCAGGACATACCTGTTACTATAAAACACAAGCCCTTAAAAGCATTTTAAAAAAATAACAGTATCTGATATTTTATGAACACTTCATCATGTTAAGGGTGACAAAAAAAATATTTAATGTGCTTTCCCAATTCTTTCCTGCAGCCACCCCAGGAAGTAAGCATCACCGTGGCCATTTTGGGTATAAGGTCACTGAAACCCAGAGCAGATAAGGGTGAAATGCAAGGCTTCCTGGTCGGATAAAGAGAATGAATTCCAGCCCACATCTTCTGAGCTCTTAATCTATTAAGTTCGTCACCATGGAAACTTCCACAGGCCCTTTCCTGGATAGATTTAACCATCAACTTGGCCCAGGAGACAGTCACTTGAGAAAAGAGTCTCAATGCAGGGATTGCCTCAATCGGACTGGCCTGTCTGTGAGGGATTGTTTTGATTGTAACTTGATACAGAAGCCCACTGTGGGCGGCACCATCCCTGGGCAGGTGGGCCTGGGCACTATAAGAGGGCTGGGAAAGCAGAAGCCTATCTGTGAGGGTGGGCCAACAAGCAGCACTCACTCTCCACGGTGTCTGCTTACCTTCCTTGGATATGAAGTGAGTCCCTTGGTCAGAAGTAATGCTGTGTGAAGTAGCAAGCAAGACTGTCTGTATGACCTCCTCCAATGGTGGACTATAACCTGCAAATTTAAATACATCCTTTCTTCTTCTGCTTTACACTGTGGTGCTTGTCCCAGCACCAGAATGGGACTAGGACTGACCTCAGAAATGAACTGTAGCTCACATCCTCTTTGGAAGAGGGAGCAATAGTGCCTAAGCATGAGACTATTGAAAAATCTCAGCAAGGCTGGCCTTGGTGGTGCACGTCTTGAATCCCAGCACTCGGGAGGCAGAGGCAGGTAGATCTCTGAGTTTGAGGCCAGCCTGGTCTAAAAAGAGAATTCCAGAACAACCAGGGCCACACAGAGAAACCCTGTCTTGAAAAACAAGAAAGAAAGAAAGAAAGAAAGAAAGAAAGAAAGAAAGAAAGAAAGAAAGGAAAGAAAGAAGAAAGAAAAGTCAGAAGGGATGATGCCCACCAGAGCCAGCCATCTAACCTGTTTTAAGTGGCCTGAATTATAATCACTAAATGTCTACTGTGCCAGCCAGATGGGTTTCCGCTGTTACAAAGAAAGAGTTCTTTTAGTTTCCTACTTCAGATTCTTCAATCCATAGTGGCTTGCTTCATGACTGTGAGCATCAGGTGAGGCAGGGCATCATGGGTATGTACTGGAGTAGAGCTCGAGAGGCGGGATGATTGACAGAAAGCGCTGGGACCTGGAAGCACACCTTTGCCCTGGCATCTTGCCTAACCACTGTCAAGCTATGTTCTTGGAAACAGTATATGACCCTTCTGGCACTTGGTTCTCCAATTCAAATATAGGAAATTAAGTTTCACCTCTGGGGGCTTCAGTTTCCTTTATTGAGAATGCATGTGACAGGAGGGCTCACTCGGTGGGTAACAGAGCTTGCTGCGTCTACCTGAGTTCAGTTCCTAATCTTAATGGCAAATGGTTTTTAATTCCCTATAACTCTAGCTCCAAAGGATCCAAAGGTCTCTTCTGGTCTCTGACAGTATAACACTAACACACACATACACACACACACACACACACACACACACACACACACACACACACACCAGAGGCAAGCACACACGTGCACACACACACACCACAAACAAAAAATAAATAAATATTTTTCAATAAATTTCAATAAATACAAATGATAATGCCCACTTGAGGGAGGGCCAGTGTGAGCCTTTATAGAAGGATTGGTGCTCTTTTTGTCTTGCTTTGTTTCGTTGCTTGTTTGTTTGTTTGTTTGTTTTCCAAAGGAGGATAAGTTAGTTTGGCTCACAGATCAGAAGAACACGTTTTTTTGTGTGTATCTCTTCTGTTTTGTTTGTTTTTGCTTTGGAAGCAGGGTCTCAAGAAGCTCGTCGACGTCGACGTGAATTCGCCATGTAGTCAAGGATGACCTTGAACTTCTGACCCTCCCGCCCCCAGCTTCTTTCTTGCTGGGATTGCTAACTCAGCAAGCCCTGATTGCAATGTGAGGGCAAAAACTCAGGGCTTTGTTCCCTTTAGGCAATCACACTACCAGCTGCGCCCCAGGACACCTTGGCACAGCAGGGAGGGCCAGACTTTAGCTCTGGAGCAATTTCCCTTTTGCCCTGCCTTCTCTCCATGAGCCTGCAAGGCCAAGGAAGATGAAAGAATCCCCAAGACCTGCCTGCATATGAAGACGTGCCATCTGACTTTTCAGGCTTGCCTGCGGGAGCAATCTAAAGACTTCAAATAATTGTCTTGATAGAACCAATTCAGAGAAAGTGCATTACAGGAGGCAAGAAAATTGCCTAATCCTCGTGCTCCTGAGTCTTCCATTTGTAGAAACTCAGAATCAAAATAATGAGAAAATAAGAATTGGGTGCATTCCAAGGCCGGTTTCTCAGAGAATGCTTGACTGTTGTTCACTCCCCTGGGAAGGTTCTACCTATTAGGGTTGGGAAGTCCTCCAGGCCACCTGGGAGCATCCATGAGGTCAGGGAAGGATAAGATGCAGTGATAGGAACACACACACATGCGGCAGAACAAGGAGACCCAGGAGCCCAAGGAGGTCCAGAGGTCCAGCTCAGCCTCTCATCCGCTATGTGACTGCAGCAATGTTCTCCCCAACCCCGGGGCATCCTCAGAAAAATGTTACTGCTGAGGTCACAGCCATTCAGCCCAGAGTGTGCCCACTGGTGAGTGCACAGTAATTACCAGCAGAGTTCAGTCGTTAAAAGCAGGCATCTCAAGTCTACAGTCCAACTCTGTTTCTTATTAGCTGCTATTGCAGTTCCCCAGGCCTCAATGGGACAAAGGAGGATGAGATCATTGATGTTCCAGTGAGAAGGATGGCTTCAGACAATACAGCACACCACCCAGCCCCTGCATGTGGTCCGTTATTGCTGCTGTCAGTCACTGAATTCAGTCTTCAGGCACCTGCCGTTCCCAGCTTATGACGGTTCTGCTTTAAGATGGCATGAAATCAATATGAACTCAGCAGAAACAAGACTCTGAGTCTTGAATTTTGATTATTTTCTTGGTGTTTTCGAAAGTGAGGCAGTACAAGTCCTCTCTCATGATGCCCCAGAGTAGCAGCGAGACGCAGCACCTAACCAGCTTGGTGATCAGAGGAGCAGCTGACACCATAGTCTGCTGTGTAGCAATCAGAGAGGAGCAACCGACAACATAGTCTGCTGTGTAGCTCAGTCATCACGTCTGGAAGGTCAGGTGCATATAATGCACGTCCCAGAAAACTCTGATAGTTTCAAGTCACCATAGATTTACAACGATGTGGCCCCATAGTGGGTAAGTCCATGCCTTTGACAAGTGGTAAGCGCAGTGATTTTAAAATCAGCTCTGCTCTGCTTTGACCAGAGCGTCACAACTTCCTACTGAGTGTAAAACCTAGGACACGCCTTTGGATCCTCATTTTCCTCATCTATATAAGGTTTCTATGAGATTCTGTGAAGACAGTTTGTGGAAATCCCAGTGTCCTCACCACACTGGGTGGGCCTACTGTTAGATAGGCTTCTGTAGGCAGTTCGGTCTCCCCAAGAGAGGTCCGATTGTCACAGTGGTGTCGCTCAGATGGAATAACACAGAGACAGATGCTGTAGCCCTTGCCTTTTATATGATGACCATGACGCCATGCTATATTTGCAACACAGTTTAATAAACATGATTTGAGTGCTGACTGTGCCTTGGGGATCCTGAGATATAAGCGAGAAATTATAAGGATGCTCCCAACCAGTGGGAACCAGCTGGGTACTGAGTGTGCAGAGCAGGCATGGCGCAATGCATGGCAACCTATGTCCTTAAGCAGACTAAATTCCTGCAAGAACCTTTGTAATAGTGTATATTTTTCCCCTAGAGAATCCATACACTGAGTGACTAATGACAGAACTTTAATTTTGTTCTGAAGGCTGGGAGCCTGTGACTGAGGACTTGCTCCTCAGCTTGCAGATAAACACCTTCTTGCTATGGCTTCTTGCATTCTTTGATCTGAAAAGCGTCAGAAATAGTTTCATTTCAACCCTCCCAGGAACATCCGGGCTGACTTGGAGGTGTCCCACGGGAGTTGTCGCAGGCTCTTTCTTGATTACACTCACTGTTGGCAGAGCTCATTTCCTCACAGAATATAAAATCTTCTGCCTTCCCACAGACCCCTGAGGGATTGCAGCATTTAACTAGCAGGCTCCCCAGCATATCGGTATTGCATTAAGCAATGGCCTTATTGCGGTTGGTGAGGTTTGGATCTAAACACTGGGCCCCACCTTGGAAAGCTCAGGTATTATCCTCAGCTCGGTAGAGCTCAGACCTTTGGGATGTAATTGGACCATGGAGGCTGTGATCTCATCCATGAGTTCATACATTCATGGTGTTAAAGCTTAATGAGCTATGAAGAAATGACAGAAATGAGGGGGGGGAGTGACCTAGTGGGAGGAAGTATGTCAGAGGCTGTGTTTTTGTCCTCGGGGATTCTCCTTCCCGCCCTCTCACCACCATCTCTCCTTCCTTCCCAGCCACCAGGAGGAGAACAGCTCTGCTCCATCCCGAACCTCTGCACCATGGCGACCACCTCACCACATGCCCACAACACTGAGATTGAGTCACCATTGACTGAGAGCCCTTAAACTGTGAGCCAAAGTCTTTCTCCCTTAAGCTACCTATCTCAGGCATTTTGTCACAGCAACAGAAAGCTGCTCAATACAATCACCTGTTGGAAGGGACGGCTCCAGCGAGGTTTTACTAACTCATCCACGAAGCCCTCGCCATATGAAAAAGATCAATTGCTTGGGAGCCAAAGCCACCACCCAAGGATGATTCTTGCATGGTGTTAGGGGTGGGGTGAGGGGGAGCATGGCTTCTGTAATCTTAATCCTCACATCTTTAAAATAGAACAAATCTTGCAGGACAAGAATACAGATCGAATGAACCATGGAGAGAGGTGGGGAAAAAAGGATAATTTCACATTGTTCCTCTCCTCTCCTTCCCTGCCTTTATTCTTGTTTTGACTCCAGGGAGCCCCCTTTGTGCTCTTAGCATATACAAGTTTCCTTGGTATCTCAATTTCTTTTTCTATCCTTTACTTCCGGGTGCTGCTTGAGTGTTCTGCTGCTCAATTGCTACCGATCCCATTGATCTCGCTATCATGGGTAGCCTGAGCTAAGGTTTGAATGGTTGAAAACCAGAACAAGCAGTGTGGTGTCGTAATCACAGGGGTCGGAGGGGTTGTTTCTTATCATGTAACAAGGGCCGACATTTTAAATAAAGCTAGGACTCACTTTTAAAATTCCATCAACTGAGATACGAGAATTGATTTAGTGTCCAATTAAAACCCCATATGTTCACGGTCCTACCTCTGACGAGGAAGTTTTACAGATGTGCATCCAATGCATAATCCATGGGGAAGCGGTGTGGCTTATTTATGTTTATCTGCGAAGATGGGCGAGCATGAGCTGCTGCAGCGAATAGCTTTGTGGCCTTGGAAAATAAGAGCAGCAAATGATACATTCATAATTAAAGCACCATTGATGGCTGGGCAGAATAAGATCCAAGTAAGCCTATCCAAGAGGCTTATGAGCCAGGCGGTGGTGGTGGCACACACCTTTAATCCCAGCACTCGGGAGGCAGAGGCAGGTAGATCACTGTGAGTTCGAGGCCAGCCTGGTCTACAAAGCAAGTCCAGGACAGCCAAGATTACACAGAGAAACCCTGTCTCGAAGAACAAAAAACAAAAAACAAAAAGAGGCTTATGAGCAGTGAACCTTCCTGGCTTCCTAGTGCTCTGAGACTAAGCCTGGGTGCTTATAATCTCCTACTCAAGAGTCCCGAGAAATTAGTTTAGCAAGCAAGGCTCACACAAGTGATGCTGGGGAGCCAATAAGGACAATAGTAGCAGTGTTTGGACCCCATTGAGGTAAGTGAGGTAGATAGGAAAGGTGCTTTATAACAAACATTCAAGAAGAGTTGCAGGCATTGCAAAGATGGCAGTGCCAAGGGTACAGATCCTGCACACACTGTTAGATCATACAGACAGGTTCTACACTTGGATCCAATCATGAGCCTTTCCTGGAGTCTGTTTATTCATTATCCAATAGAATCATAACAGAACTTGTCTTACAGAGTTACCACAAGACGAAAGTAAAGCTGATGTGCTAGCCCCACAGGCAAGGTGCCTGCCTTGCAAACATGAAGACCTTCATGCGATCCTCAGAACCCATGTAAAAAATCCAGGCATGGTGATATGGGCTTGTAATCCTACTGTTAGGGAGGTAGAGACAGGCAAATCCCTGGGGCTCACTGGACAGCCAGCAAAGCATACTTGGTGAGAGCCAGGCCAGTGGGTGGCATTCCTGAGACAAAACACAACCTAGTCATGTGGCTTCGAAGAATAGACCTTTGGGGTTCCCAAAGGTTTCACAATAGGTGGGTATAGGTGGCTCCTAGACTCTCAAGTGACCAAGTGGCATTTATGGATCCTCCATACCAAGATTGCCAATAAAGGATTTCAGAATCTGAGGTGTGTGTGTGTGTGTGTTTCCTTCCATACAGAAAATTGCTCTATCCCACCACTGCCTCCTCATGATAATGGATTAAAACCATGAGCAAAATAAATCCTCTCTCCCCTGTGTTGTTTCTGTCAGGTATTTTTGTCACCATGATATGAAAGTAACCTATCAACTGAAATGAACAATACTGCCAGAGAGAGAATCTACACACGGGGTCTTCCTGTGGAAGACCTCAGCTCGTTCCGAAGAAGAAGTGAACAAAGATATGGAGAAAGAAGAAATCCAACCTAGCAGTTCACCGATGCACAGACAGCCCCACATGAGCAAGGCTCCACCCACAAGGAACATCTACACATCAGGCTGCACCCAAGAGTGTCCCACCTGCAGGAAAGAAAGCCAAGCTTCATCCACCACCCCCTGCCTTTCACAATGTGAGGACTGTTTCTAGGGCATTTACTGTCCGACATATTTGCCTGCCCAAGGCACAAGCTAAGGATGCTTAGTGTCCAAAGGATCAACCCCGCCATTGTCTGTAAACCAAAAAGACATAGGAGCTGAGAGGCCACCTCTGTGTCCCAGTAGGTCAAGGATAAGTATCTGCAGTGTCATCTACTGAGTAGGCAGGGTTTAATACAAGGAAAGCCTCAATACATGTAAGAACACTGCACACTGTCTCTCCAACACTGTATAACATGGTCTGTGAGGAATTGCCTAGAGACACAACATCCGACAGCTCCCAGGGCTCAGGGGCAGTGCTGTGTCTTGAAGGAACCATGGATATTACGTTTCTGGGCTTAGCAATATACTTGCTCTTTTGTGACATAAAAGCCAAAAGGATGAATTAGAGGCATTCTGTACTTTCTGGGTAGTAATTCATTCATTCATTCGTTCATCCAATATGTGAACACTTAGCTTCCCTGGGATAAAATCTTGGGATATAAAGCTGATGGGTCTTACCTTTGTAGAGCTCACCACTGGCCCTCACATCCTCTTCCATGACAAGCATATACCCTCTAGGTCAGGCTTCTTGGAACCCCAAGGGAGCAGGCTTTGGGGCAAAACTCCCAACAGAGCACACAGATCTTGGAGCATCCAGCCACATATACTCCTGATCTATCTCCTTCCCCTGCCCCTTTCCATGAATAGATAAAGGAGGCCAGCATGAAGGGCAAGGCCGGTCATGAGGCAGAGAGGGGAGGTTCCTCAGAAGGTCCTGTTTACATCCATGTTCCAGAATTATCCAGGTCACAGGCAATATGAGGTCCAGCGAGAATGCGGGCTGCAGACTGAAACTGCCCCGAGGAACACGAGAGTACGTTCTGGTGTTTATCGCCATGCCCTTGGCCCCAGAGAACCATAAACCAGCCTCTGTTCAAATACACAGTGGCTTTGTAGAAACTTCCACTTCCTTCTGGCTTTCCTCTTCAAAAACAACACCATTCCCTTCGTTTGCAGTCTTGACAGCTTTTTCAGGCCACAAATCTACTGTCAGCGCTGCTGAGATTGCAGGCTTCTCTGAGGCCACTGCACTGTCTGAGGATTATTATTTCCTCTGAATTTCCTAGATCTTAAGGATGCTCACAAACAGCTTGCTACCCCTGCTATTGATGACAGAATTGTCATGATGATAATAATAGTATCGTCAACAGCCATTGGCTGGGAGGATGGTATGTGCCAACATCTGTGTCAATTGCTTGGTCCTCTCTGCCAACTTTAATCCTCCTAATTCCCCTAAGGGTCATTTCTGTGTTGGATGCCCTGCTGTGGCTGCAGATCTCTCCTTCTGGGCTGGAAGCATTTGTTCCCTTCAGATGCTAGGAGTGTGGCTACCTAAGAGCTCAGTCACATCCCTCTGGGGGAATTCCACCCTAGGTGGGAGGGAACTGCCTTGCTCAAGGTCATGTTTCCTCCCCGGGACAGTCTGTAGCCAATAATTGTCCCAGCTCTTATCCATCCAAGGGGGAGGATTCAGCGTGGTCATCCAGCATCCAGGTAAGTGATAATATTGCAATCCGCTAAGGTCACTGCTGCTATTGCTCAATAGTTCATTTCCTCCCTCGGCCCAATCCTGTGCCCTTCACCATGCTGCAAGTGTTGACTCTCAAATCCCTGCCTTTCAGAAGTCCACCCCAGGGTCTCTTCCCAAAGAACCTGAAGAGGCTACTGCAGTGAAAATATATCTAACTCTGCATGGGGCATGGAGAGCAGAAATGCAAAGAGACGATGTGATATTTGCTCAAGGCCACAGTATTTAGGGATCGGGTGCCTCAAAACTTCATCAAAGGAGTCCACCTCCTCAGTGGGTAGCTTCTTCTTTTACACCCCAGTGTAATTCTGTTTGGGAATACCCATGAGTCCATCCAATGAGTTTAGTTTATTGATTCTTCCTAGCACATCTAGAAAGAGATGAGATAGCCGAGGAGTCCTGGCCTCTCTAGCCCTCCTGCTGGCATTACAATCTGCCAGAGAGCATCCTAAGATGGAATATACCTATGATAGAGCATAGTACCACAGTGGGATCAAACACTGCCATACAACCCTTACAGACAATCAGATAAGTGTTGTCATCATCAAACCAATCAGATCCTGAGCTCCTATTCACAGCCACAGTATTTTGCCTTCTCTCCCCTCCAGGTCAATTCTCTGCATTGCTCAGTGGCTGAAGATACAGGAGAATGGACCCAGATGAGTGTTTCACAGTTGGCTTTGCTCTTAAACCCAGTTCTCTTCATCTCTTGCCATGATGCTATAGAAACCATGGTCAAGTTCCCTTCTCAACTGACCGCATCATTGCTACCTTCTATAGTCACTAAAAAATACATATCATTGCTACCCTCTATAGTTACTAAAAAATACATATCATTGCTACCCTCCTTAGTCACTAAAAATACATATCATTGCTACCCTCCATAGTCACTAAAAATACATATCATTGCTACCCTCCATAATCACTAAAAATAAAAATGCATATCACTGCTACCCTCCACAGTCACTAAAGAACATCTTCCGGATACCACCTACAGACCTTCACCAGATCCCATCCTCTGCCTCAGGCACAGACCCAAGCTGCTCCCAACCACAGATGCTTCCCCCACACCAGCCAATGCTACAAGCTTTGCTCCTTTAAAAAAAAAAAAAAAAAACCCCAACCCTGTTACCTCAGAGGAAATTACAGCTCCAGGGACAAATGGTCCCATGCCGCCCTTGACAGCCCTCTGTCACTGTGACATCATACCCAAGGTAACCAACTTAGCATACGTACAGGTTTATTTTGTTCCATTGTGGTAAAGGTCTCATCCTGTGGTTGGCTGAGTCCATTGTTTAGGGGCCAGTGAGAGGGAGAATGTCAAGATGGGGAGCGTATGATGGAGCAAAGCTTGTCATCTTATGTTAACTGTGAAGGGAAGGTGAGAAAGAGAGGGAGAGAGAGGAATAGAGTGAGGGACAGAGAGGAGGAGAAGAAGAGGAAGAAGAAGACAAAGAAGAGGAGGAGGAGGAGGAGGAGGAGGAAGAAGAAGAAGAAGAAGAAGAAGAAGAAGAAGAAGAAGAAGAAGAAGAAGAAGAAGAAGAAGAAGAAGAAGAAGAAGAAGAAGCTGGGGGAGGAGGAAAGGGAAAAGGTAGACCCCTAGAAGATGAGAAGAGGAGCAAGAGGAGAGATGGAAGAGAGGTGGGGGAAGACAGGGTGGGTGAGGAAAAGTGGTGGTAGCGGCTGGCTCAGCCCACTTCAATAATACCCACAAGTGACCTAACTTCTAAAGTTAGGACCCACGAGGCCCCACGTCCTGAGAGCTCCAACAAAGCCACTGTCTGGGAAGCAAGCCTTCAACACACAAGCTTTGGGGGGATTTTTAAGATCCAAATCATCGTACCTTCATTTTTCGAAGGCGCAGCCAGGGTGTTACTTTTGTGTTCCTGTATCATCGCACAGATCTGGAGGTCACAAGTCCTAAAGGGATCTCCTCGGGCATTGTGGTTGGTTTTAATAATAATTTGCCACAGATTAGAGTCACCTGAGTGAGGAGCCACTCTGGACAAACTGCCCTTACTTAAATAACCTAGGAAGACCCATGTTAATTCTCAGCAGCTTCTTCTGGTAGAGAGAGCATAAACGGGAAGGTCACTGTCACTCGCCTTTTGCTGGCCTTGGTCTTTCCCCCCTCTGGCTGCCAGGTTGATTTATCCTGTTGCTATGGCTGCTGCTCCTGATTCCCTCAGTGACATCAGAACCAGCCTGTGTAGGCTCCGACAGTGGGCTGGAGCTCCCTATACGCCTTCCTGGGTTTGGGAGCTAAATTGGGGCTGCTGAGGCAATCAGCTTTGTTGACTGAAAGACTAACACAAGACAGCTACCGTGGGACTGTTGCAACTGCTGAGGCACAGGGCCTCAAGGACCAAGAAACTATTGGGCTCTCGGCCTCTTAGGTGTGATTCAGCTACTGAGGCTGCTTTAACAGAAGCTTTCTTAATAAATTCATACCCACACACACATTGTCTCTGTCTCTCTGTCTGTCTCTGTCTCTGTCTCTGTCTCTCTCTCTGTGTCTCCCTCTCCATCTCTCTCTGTGTCTCTTTCTCTGTGTTTCTCTCTCCGTGTCTCTCTCTCTCTCTCTCTCTCTCTCTCCCCCCACCCCCCACCCCGCTCTCTCATCCTATCCCTCTAGAGAATGACTGGTGCAGTGAGCTAAAAAAAAAAAAAAAAAAAAAGAAAGAAAGGTATTGCTAGAGCTGAGTGGAGAATCTGTTTCCTTTGCCTTTCTCTAAGCTCCTTTATCTCCCTCCTCCCCTGCGCCCACCTCATTCTCAGTCTGTCTGTGTCACTGGCATTCTTCTCACAACTGAAAGTGGGCAAGTGAAGATGCTGTCCCCACTGAGGAACCCTGAGTCTTACTTAATGCTAGGAAAACCAACTTCTTGCCGGGCATGGTGGCGCATGCCTTTAACCCCAGCACCTGGGAGACAGAGGCAGGCACCAGCGGATCAGGCCAGCCTGGTCTACAAAATGAGTCCAGGATAGCCAGAGCTACACAGAGAAACCCTGTCTCAAAAAACCGAAAGAAAAAACAAAAAGCCAACTTCTTCTCCCCCCACGCCAAAAATCCCCCTCTATCAATTTATCACCTCCCCTTTTTTTCCTCCTTGGCTTCATACTTTTCATCTCAGATAAGAAAGCAGCATGTCTGCACTCACTGGGAACTCAGCTGTAATGGGCCCCTCTCTTTTCCGCGTGACAGGCATTGTGATTTGAATAGGAAATCTCCCCTACAGGCTCATGGGTTTGAACACTTGGTCTCCAGTTGGTCATGCTCCTTAGAAAGATTATCGGGCCTTTAGGGAGGTGGGGCCTGCCCAGCGGACGGGGTGGTTTGGTATTTTTCCATGCTCTCTGCTTCCTGATGCAGATGCGATGTGACCCACCAGTCTCCTGCTCTGGCTGCCACTTCTGCCCTGCAATAAGGAACTATGTCCCCTCAAGCCACCTGGTCACTGCCAGTAGATCTGTTTCTTCCAGAGTGGCCCCCTGGGGCTCACTGTTTTATTTCGTGACCAGGATCAATGAAACCAAAGCTCACTCCAAGGATTTGTGTACCCCAAGTCTCAGAGGCATTTGAGCTGAGAGGTGGCCCACAACTGGTCAGGACTAAGACAAGAGGCCTTTCCATGTTCCAGGAGGTGTCTTTGTGGTTTTGAATTCTGTCTCCAAAGAGGACCAGCATTAAGCCAACCTCGGGCTCCAAAGGTCCTGAACACTTTTCCTGGAGCTGTCTACAGTCTGAGAGAGAGACTCTCAGGTCAGGAAAGGGAACTAAGGTGTCTCTCGTGCCTGCTCTGCCTGCCCTAGAACCAGAGGAGGCCTGGTTTGCCCTGCTACAGAGTGAAGGCAGGTCTACAGAGGGACTGCACCTGAGGAGGAGACTTAGGATGGTTCCACTGAACTAAAGTGTTGACTGCGTAGCAGGCAAGCGCTGCATCTGGGAACAGGGGTCAGCTTCACTGTTTTGTTTTGTTTGTTTGTTTTGAGTTTTCTTGTTTGTTTGTTTGAGTTTTTGAGATACAGTTTCTCTGTGTAGCCTTGGCTGTCATGGACTTGCTTTGTTGACCAGGCTAGCCTCGAACTCACAGTGATCCGCCTGCCTTAGCCTCTCGAGTGCTGGGATTAAAGGCGTGCGCCACCACATCCGGCAGCTTCATTGTTTTGACTTGGTTTTTCTTTGGGCTGTACTGGAGGCAGAGATACCAAGTGTACTGTTTCACTCAGTAAATTTAACTTGTTTCTAATAAAGGAAGCAACTCAACAGCAACAAAAAAAGAATAAAGTAATAACTGCTCAGTTATTGTGTTGTGAAGCTTATTATTAAGCAAATATAAAGAGAAAAACTGAGAAACAAACACAGTTTATAAAATAGCTTTGACATATATACAACAGGAAAAAAATGGCAGTAGCCACGCTCTCCATCTCTGCAGTGACCTCTCTTTTTCCACCTATAAACAAGAGTGTTTTTCCCACAGTATCTAGTTCGGCTCCAGGGGTGAACAAGAATTTGTTCTGCTAAGATCCCATAGCCACGCTCTGAGCCAATCACTAATGCCTGAAGATTCAAATTCGATCAGTGGCCAGACCCGAGTGCTAAGACAAGTTCTGATCCCGGAGGAGGGTGGGAAGGCCAAGGAACAGCCTCCTTGAATGTGGCTGCCTTGGTTGAGCATGCTTCTTTGTACCCACAGCTCTAAAACCACTGGGTAACAAAAGCAAGGGCATGGCAATCTGATGAGAGCTGTCAGGGGTGGGTTCTACCCTTTAAATTTGAATTTCACTTTGACAAGCAAGATGACGGAAAGACAACGGGTAAACATCAGGACCCCACCTCCAAACAGGCATCATGTAATTACACTGTTTGCCGGAGATCTCACGAGCCAGACGACAAATGTTTCTCTGCAATTATCTGATTTCATGTTGCATAATTTAGATGTTCAAGTTGTCAGAAAAGAGCACTTATCCATAAATATAAAATTATGGATGTGTATCATCCGGTTATAAGACAATCAGTAAACGGGGTATTTAAGGAAAGTGAACAGTAATTACTAAGGCTTGCTGTTAAGGAGCATGTTGCCTAACCAGGTAATGAAATCGCTGCTTCTATTTAATTGTCACTCGTTTGTAGACGGGAAGATATGCTACAGCTTTTAATCAAGTCATGTACTGTCCCACTTTACTGTGCATTAGGCAGAAGGTGGTTGGAATTCTCCCTCCTTCACAGGAGAGAACTGAGGTTTTCTTCTCTGGCACAGAACCTAGAAATAAAGGTTATGAAACCTTCAGCAGAATTCTCCACCTGCCTTTAACATCTGTCTTCTCTAAGGCAATCCTTCTGAAAACCTAACTTGTAAGCTGCCTCAGAACTGAGACAGAAGACCACTGGGGACCAAAACTAATACTGCTGAGTGCCTACTGTGTGTGGAATGTCCATTCACCGTGTTTTACCTCATCTTGGCCACCCCCACTTTGTAATGGCAAGGGGGGGAAATCCAGCCTCAGGGCTACCATTACATAGTCAAGGCCCCATAGCTCCTGAGAGGCGGAGGCAGAGTGTGAAATCGAACCCTCCAGACTTCAAGGTCCATGTGCTTGCTGCCACAGCACAGACTCGGGAGCTAGCAACTGAAAAGAGTAGAAGTCAAAGTTCCCTCCTAACTGTCGGGTTCTGTGATGGCAATTTTTTTGCAGCTCTACTTGTAAATGGCATAAAAATAGCATATGGTGAGCCAGGGCTGGGGGGAACCAAATTTTACTGCCTGGTTCTGTCATCTGTTTTAGTTTTTAAAGTGAAGCTTGTAGGAACTCTCCCCAATCTCTTCACACCTGAGCCTGCACACAGACTGCAGGCCACAGTCTGCAGGTTTGGGCCTTGAACTGCCTGAACACAATTACACAGTTTCTCCAAGCCGGGGATATACACGGGTAAGCTACAGTGCTTGTCAGAGCACACGTGTGACGGGAAGGATCGTCCTTGTGGGAGAAATGGGATGGATGAGATGCCAAATACACCATCAGGAAAGCGGCATGGAATGCCCCTAACAGAGAAACTGACGAGTTCAGTGGTAAGCAAAGAAATTCCACACGGAGAGGCTGGGAAGGTGGCTGAGTGGGGAAACTAGCAGGACATGAAAGCATGGGGACCAGAGTTCCACCCTACGTACCTAAGTAAACGTGGGTCTGGTGGTGCACACCTGTCACCCCGGCACTGGAGATGGGGAGACAGGTGGAGACAGAGAGATCACTGTAGCTAGCCAGCCAACCAGCGGAACCACTTCACCACAGTTCCAGTGTGTGATCTTATCTGAAAAAAAAAAAAACTAGAGTGGAAAGCAGCTAAGGAATAGAGCTGATATTAATGTCAGCCTCCACGTGCATGCTTACACACACATTTACACAATGCATACTTTGCACAACCACGTGCATGGTTTCACACACACACACACGCACACGCACACAAATCAAACAGTCCAAACAGCAGACTGAAATGTGGAAAAAAACAGGGGGCCTCACATGTAAATGTCCACAGAGCCAGGCTGATGATGAAAATCAACAGAGCCACCAAAGCAGAGGTGGGAGACGGTAGAGGCCATGCTCCATCTGTCCCAGGGGACACAGCTGCCTCATACAGTCAGTTACTTCCTAAAGGCCTCAGTCTCCAGACTGCTGTATCATGGGGCTGCTGGAAAGTTTAGGAGGCAGGACCTAGTGAGAGCTTTGGCGTTCTGCCCTTGAAGGGGACCCTGGGACCCCAAGGCCTTTTCTCTGCCGACTCCACTCCCATCACTCTCTTTTTTCTCACTCACTCTCCCCTCCCCCAGCTATGAAGAGTCCAGTTTGGTTCTACCATATGCTCCCTCCATGATGAACCCCACACACCCAGACCAACCTGTAAAACTGAGCTAAATTAAACCTTAGCTCCTCACTATTATCGGCATTTCATCCTGACAATCTTAGACATATGTCACAGTAATAGAAGCTAATACAGATGGTAACAAATTAGAAACAACCAATGAAGAAGTGGCCTAAATAAGACATCTGCAGGCAAGACTGCCCGTGTGGTCCTCCAGATTTCAGTTTTGAGAGCAATCTTTTTTAATCCAGGTGGCTCTTGCCCTTCCAAAGTGCGCACGCGCGCTCGCGTGTGTGTGTGTGTGTGTGTGTGTGTGTGTGTGTGTGTGTGTGTGTATGTATGTATGTATATGTGTGTATGTATGTGTGTATGTATGTATGTATGTATGTTTGTATGTATGTTGTATGTATATTTGTCTCCATCTGTGTGTATTTGTGTGTAATTGGTGTTTGGTACTTTGTGAGTTCTTCTTCGTCCACCCCTCTCCACTCCTTTTCTATTTCCCTTTCAACCCCCCTAACAATATGTATGAGAAAAGAAAGGATAGATAGGAAAGGAAAGAGATTCCTGAATAAAGTCAGGGGCCAGAAAGGGGTGGCCGTATTGTTAGACTACTTCCTGCTGATTAGGGGCATTGAGTTTTGCGGGGCAAGTTTGATCTTTGCCATCAGGATATCTAATATCGTCGTGTTATTGTTTCTTCTTTGCAAACGACAACCAATACAGCAAACACCACCAACCATCAGTGAACAACAACCAACCAACAACCCACGCTGTCTCTCCAGGCCCTAGCATCGACACACACTCTGAAAAGGTTCCCAGAATTCCAAATGTCACACAGTCTTAAAAACTATCTACAGCTGGCAAAATCGCATGCCCTGCCCCGCCCCACCCACACCCGAGCACAAGGCAAATCAGGCAGCTGCTGAGCAGCAGCCCCGTATTTCCACATGAAATCTCCACACGAAAACATATTCTTATAATATTTCTGTGTTTTTTAAAGAAACCAAAGTTCCAGAATTCTCACTACATTTGTGTCTTGTGTAAGTATGTGTATGTACGGGTGGGTATGTGTGTATGCAAGTATGTGTATGTGTGAATGTGTATGTGTGTGTGTATGTGTGTGTGTTAGTGCATGTATGTTCCTGCCTCCCTGCTTCTTAAGTGCTCCCATCACATTCCCGACCCCTTGCCCTAGTGATATTACCAAGGAGATGTTTCGATTCTTTCTAGCACCTTCCAATCATAGGTCGACACCCTCATCCTGGACTATCTTTGTCCAGTATTCAACATAGCTAAGAAGAGAAGCTGTGAGGGTAACCACGGTAACAAGACAGACCTTGGGAAATAGTAATACCAACAAGACAGTGTGTTCCTTCCTTACTCAGTTCACAAATGAGTAATGGTGCTGCCCATTGGCTTAGAGGCTGGACAGGTAATCCCCATCCTGGGAGACAGTTCTTCTGTGTCTTTGTGTTTCTCCTGGATCAGCTCTGCTCACTTTCCTATCACGCTCTGGTGCCACCCCTCAATACGCAAGGTCTTTGTCTGGCTCCTCTCATTTCCTTGATCTCACTTTCCAGAGAAGGTTTTTCTCCTGGTCCACTTTTGCATTCCCACGTTCATAGCTCGGGAAAGCAGAAAGCACAAGTTCAGGCAAGATGTGAATCATTAAGCTCCACTCCTGGATGGACCCAGGCCACCAGACCATCATTATTATTAGACATTTTCCCAGCAGAGCTCCGGGAAGAGGCACAGACTCTGCACCACACTGTTACAACTTGGGGGACAGTGTACACCCTACTATGTGCTCATAGCTTGGAGAAGGACTGCTGATGAATAGTTTAAACCTTCCTGGGGTTTCTCAAACCCAGCAAAGATTTAACTCAGTGATTTTGACACTGACTGCACACTGGGATCCATGCCCCCCATGCCCCATGCAAAGCATTTAAGTCAAAACCCGGGAGCACAACGCCTGAGCATCAGCATTGTGGAAAAGCAGCTTGCAAATGTGGGTTGCATCTCCTGTGTGAAGGGAAATCCTGTGGGCTGGGACTGTCTCCTCCATAAGAGAAACCATATAGTCTCAGCTGCTGAGCCACAGGCAAGAGCAGCAAACTGACCCCTCCAGACTCAGTTCTCCCAGCTATAAAACATGTGGTGCTGGGGAGATGGCTCGGTGGTAAAAGTGCTTTCTGTACAAGCATGAGGATCTGAGTTGAAGTTCCTGTAACATATTAAAAAATGAAAAGCCAACTTGAATACACATTCCTTTAATGCCGTCACTATAGAGGGTAGAGGAAGAGGCAGGAAGACAGCTGGGCTTGCTGCCGGCCGGCCTGCCTAGAGATTTAATGAGACACCCTGTCTTGAGGGAATCAATTTGGAAGTGATAGAACAAAATGCCCGATGCCCTCCTCTGGCCTCTGTGTGCCTCCATGCTTTCACACTTGTACATATAGGTATATACACAGCACTTGCACAGTACTTATGTGTATAGCTACTAAAATAATAGGCACAGTGACAAATAATAAGATGCTGAGAGTGGCAGTATTGACTAGTGTTGAAAAAATAATATTGTTATTGTTTCTTTAAGTATTTTGAACAATGGATTTGGCCATCTCCACCCTCTTCCTCAACTCACCACAGATAAACACTTCCATTTTTTATCTATCTACCTATCCAACCTCCTTCTCCCATTGAGTCCAATCTGTGTTGTCCAACTACTGTTGAGAGTGAGGCCTGCCCTAGAATGTGGTTGACCTATCAGGGGTCACACCATTAAAGGAGATTGACCCTCCCTCTCAGGAAGCTATCAGATGCCAACAGCTTCTATAGATGTCTAGTTTTATTCCTTCTCTCTACGCAAGGGAATCATCTGCCAGCTAAGACTGGTCTTAACTGTTTTAGGTATGGGTTTGGTATGAGTTACAAGTGTGTGTGTGTGTGTGTGTGTGTGTGCGCGGGCGCGCGCGCGCGCGCGCGAGCGCACGCGCGCTCGCGTGTACTCTCAAGTGTAGTCTTTCTTTTCCCCAACATTCCTCAACAAGAATATGCAAGCAATATTGTGCAGCCTTGGTTTGAGTTTTATATAATGGCTTCCACTGCCTTGGTGGATTGTTTTCTCAGTTTGGAATTTTTTATAGAGCTGTAATTAAAGTGTATGGGTTTTCTATGTGGTTGTAATTTACTTGTTCCTGCTGTTCTTGTCAAGTCCTCTTGAATTCCTGTACCACAAATTATTTGCTCAATCAATTACTGAAGGGCATTTGGCTTATTTAAAATTTAATGTAGATTACTGTTGAGTCTCTTAATTGTTACATTAGAAAGGCCAAGTGATCTATGAAGTATTTGGGTCTTCGTTTTGTTTTTCAAATCATATTTCCACTACAAGAGTATGGGTGCTACTGTTTTCAGCTCCCAGAAGCTTATCTGCTTTGGGCGTCAGAGCTACCGTATGGAGTAGGTGTGCAGCATCATTAGCTGTGGGTTTGCTGTGAGCTCCTCTGACTTTCTTTAATGAGGCTGTGTGCCTCTGCACCCATCTGCTGCTGTTAGGTCTCCTCCTTCATGCATGCTCGCTCGTGTAAACCTGTGGTCAGGCAACACATCTTCCAGCTTCTTACTCTCCTGCCTGCTGTGTGTTCAGGTGCTCCCTTTCAGTGGCTCACCCTTTCTCCTTCCTTGAGATGTGCTTTGAAGAGCAGTGCTTACATGAATACAGGCACATTTGCTTGAGTTCAGAATAAAGTTATCTTCCTCCAAAACCCACACCAGTAGGTCATATGAGGGGAGGGACTCGATATGAAGGCTGTGTTTATGATTCTGCATGGCTGCTGGAACAGGAATGCCTTTCTCTTCCATTCACAACATTTTCTGGCATATGACTGTGTCGTCTTTAAATTAAAAGGTGAAGGAAATGGCAGCTGGGTTATTTTTAGTCACACAGCTCTCCGGAGAGACTGAATGGTTCTGTCACTATCTAAAGTAGAACTAAAAGAAGCCAGCCTCCCTATAGCACACAGGGACAGCTGGGACCAATGAAAGTGCATGCTGTGAGGAGTCTACAGGTCCACATGGTGTACGGCAGAGGCGGGAGAGGGAGAGTGCTGTGATCACTGTGAGGGGTCCACACATGTGAGTGGACTATGGTAGTAGGGCAAAGTGGCATCATCAGAGCTCTGGAAAAGCACTTTCAAAAAGCAAAAACAAGAGGGAGGAAGATGGCTCAGTCAGAAAAGCCCCTGAGGAATTCAGGTCCTGATCACCCGGCTTAGGAAGCCAGGTGTGACTGTGCACCTCTGTGACCTTGTCACTGGGAGGCAGAAATAGGAGGATTCCTGAACTTGCTGCCCAACTAGCGGAGCCAAATGAGGGAATTGTAAGTTCAGTGAGAGACCCTCTACCTCAAAAAACAAGATGGAGAGTGACGTCAACATCAACATCTAGCATCCATGGGCACGTTTATCCACTTGTACACACCTACACACACCTGCACAAACACATACACCACATGCACGTATGCACATACACAAACACACACAACATTAGAAAACAAAAAGAGGAAATGCAAACTATATCGTTTTCTTTGCATCCCACTGCCCCCAACATCAGCACTCCAAGAACACCATCTTTCTAGTAGAAGCACAGCGCTTGAAGCCACTGTCCTGTCATCCCTACAGTCCTACGTCAAGAGGAGCCGCGTCCCAGAGACCCCATGAATACTGAAAAGCAATGAACACATCAGCCTCAGTGACAGATGTAGGCTCAGTATCATCCCTGCTGAGGCAGGCCAGCCAACAAACCTCTCTAGACTCAGTGTCCCTGTCTTTAAAGTGGGGGCTGCACCAGCTAAGGTATATACCTTGATAGATTAGAAAAGATGACAGAAATGTAGAGTACTACCTATAATCAATTGTTCATTTGCTCATTTATTCAAAATATTTATGGGCTTACTTATAACTCAGCATTCTTCCAAATGCTGGTCTCATGCTCAACAAAGCTTAGGAGAAAGAAGACGGGGAGGAGCAGGAGGGGGAGAAGGAGGAGGAGGAAGAAGAAGGAAGGAATGGAGGATTTATCTAGTTTATCCAGAGCCGGCTTTACTGAGGTAAAACAGCAGGAGAAATGATCAACAAAGAGGGGGGAACTAGCTGTGATGGTGTGGGGGCACAACCAAGAGACCACAACAAGAAAATGGGAAGAGTCAAGGTTAAAGAGAGCAACAGGGGTGTGAGGAGCCTTGTCAACCACAGTGAGGTCACAGAGGTTTGCACTGGGCTGGGAGCTGCCAGGGATCTGAGTACAAACACAGCAGAAACTGTGCAGCGTGTGGAGAAGGGGCTGAAGGGCACAAAAGTGGAGCCAAGGCACAAGGCGGCCTCAGGCACACGGCAGCAAGCAAGGTAGTCCAGACTGGAGTGGTGACAGTTTTCCGACAGAATATGAAATGTGAGAAAACAACTGAGGCCCCAAGAAAACTTGTTTTGTTTAATTGGTTGAAAGAGACATGACCTTGAACTATAAAGGAAAGCTTTTCTCAAAAGGACGTTAGTAGCCAACTACAGATAGCCACCACTGCCATTTGTCGCTCTATGTGCCCTCTCTCCCAATGCCAACCACCTACTCACCTGCCCACCTACCTACCCTCCCACTCCCCGAGCTTCCCGTTTCCCTACCCATGTGTGAGGCCACATGCCTACATATCTGTCTATCCTGATCTACTTATCATCTACATGCCTGCCTGTCTTTCTCTACTGCATAACCTTTCTTTCTCTAATCATAGACTTCCCAAATGCAAATAGTAAACTAACCTCTGCCGAGCCAAAAACCAGCCAACAGACCTACCGCGGCTCTGACCTACCACTGGATTTGTCCCGCTGAACTTGAAGTTCAGAGGAGAAGAATCAGATGATTTCTCCTGACTGTGGTTCCTGCTCTGAATATAAATGTCCCTAGAATTCCACACAGGGAATTCAGAGTTCTCCATTATATCAAAGATGCCTTCGGAAATCCTAATGAGAAGGCTTAGGACAGGAGCAAATGCTGCAGAGAAGAAAGCAGACCAGCATAGCCAGAAGCTCACAGCAGGATGTGCAGGTAACTCACTCCATCTTATGCCTCAATTTCCTCATTGGAAAAAAGGGAACTAACAGTGTGACCCTTCATTTCACTGGGATGGTAGCCAGCTTCTAGAAAGGCCCATGGTTCTCATCTTGTGACAGTTCAGTCTTGGATAGTCCTTGCCACACTAAAGCCATCGCTCTGAAACCAGTATGTTGTGGGACTCAGGCAGGTGACTTCTGGCTGCAGGGCATGAAATGACACTGCAACACGTCCCTTGCGCTCTCTCTCTCTCTCTCTCTCTCTCTCTCTCTCTTGGATCACTCACTCTGGGTGAAGTCACACAGGACACTATGGGGATCCCCAAGCTGACCTCTAGACATCTCTGTGTGGTGCACAGCCTCACATTAGCAGCCAGCATTAACTTGCCCATCCCGTGAGGGTACCATATTGGAGTTAGCTCCTTGAGCCCCAGGCAAGCCTTTGGTTGACAGTAGTAGCACCCCCACCAACAACCTGACTCAACTTCAGGAGAGACTCAACCTGAATGGCTCCCAGATTCCTGACACTCAGAAATTATGTACTAGCACAACTTGATTAGTATTTGAACTGCCATGTGGAAGTGTGTTACGGAGTGACAAGCCAAGATAGCTCCCTTCATCAAAAAATGAATGGAATAACAGAAGTGGTGCCAGGAGTGGGTCCAGACGGATCAGAAGTTTAAGGTTAGCCTAGGAGATATAACAAGTGGGAAGGCAATTTGAGAAAGGGTAGAGGTCGGGACGGGTGGAGGGAGGGGAGAGGAGAAACAGACAGACAGACAGACAGACAGACAGACAGACAGAGACGGGAGGTGGGGGGGAGTGGGTTAGCCTAATACGGAAGCTCCTTCTTACCCAATCCCAGCCCTTCTTTCTACACTTACTGCCCATCTCTCCTCCACACGCATCCTTCCTGTTGCCTGGCTCTCACCCATATGCGCCCTGAAATACTGTCCCTTTCTCCCTGCGATGCACGTCCTCATACCTCCTCAGAGAATTCCAGATCTCCCCTCACAACCCAATCCAAACAGTCCCTCCCTGTGTAGCCTTCCTCAAGAGAAATGCACTTCCATGTTCCTGCACCCTGCCGGCATCCATGCCTGGCTGCAGGCACAGAGGCTAAAAACAGTCATGTGCTGGGTATCTTGGCATATCTTCTCATGTCTGACACGTGGTTGGTTCTTTAAAGTCAGTTATCACCTCCTGGGGACCTTTTGTAGCCAGGCCATATCATCTCAGACGCGGTTATCTGCACCACAGTAGCCTCTGGAAGAAAAGGCATTACCAGTAGGGAAATGGGCTCAGAAAGGATAGTGCTCTGCCCAAGAACTCATGCAGGCCCTGCTGGGAACACACCCAGGGCCTCCTGAGGACATATTCAGGGCATATACCTAGGACCTCCTGGGGACTTATCCAGGATGAAAGCCACCCAAACAGGTAAGCATCTTCATAGCACTTCCTGGGGTTTTTCATTCTACCACATTCCCACGGTAGCTGCCAATCAAATGAGAGATATACATATGGAAAAACATTTGCAGGGCTGGGAGGATGGCTCCGTGGGTAAAAGTGCTCAAAGACATGAATTCGAATCCTCAACACTCACATGAAAAGCTACACACACGGGCATGGATGCATGTGACTCCATTGCTGTAGTGGGAACCACAGGGGATTCCTGGCTCCAGGGTCAGTGAGAAACCGTGTCTTGAGGAAATAAGGGGGGGGGGCAGTGATGAGGCAGGACACCCAGTGTTCTCTCTGGTCTCAGTGCACACACACTTGCCCTTAACAATGCTGCCTTCTTGCTGCAAACCCAGGGGCAGTAATTCAAATCACTGAGCCCCTTTGTCTGGTTTCCAAGTATCTCTAAACCCCCACCAAGTGCTGGGCTGCAGTGCCCTTTACAACCGGCTCCTCTGACATTGTAAGAGTCACTCTGTCTAGACACAGGGAAGCAGGGGGAAGCATCCTGCTGGAGTGAGTGCCCCGTGCAACGCTTTAGTTTATTGTCCTGCCACTGCCGCCTCATTTGGTATTCACTGTGATCCCATCCGTCCTAATGAATTTATCTGGTAATAATGAGGATGTCATAGGCACTTACACTCCACACTGTCACACTGCTTCTGCCAGCAGAGCTGTGACATGCTTGGCCAGGATCTTGGCCAACGTTAAAAGGTCTCCCTCCAAAATGACTCAGGCCTCTCTGAGGAGCAGCAGCTCCATTCACCTCTCTGATCCACCACTGCCAGATTTTTTTGTCCTTGAAGAAGATCCTGTTGGTCCACAGAGGTATCCCTGGTGCCTCCTGAACTAGCAGCATCTAGCAGAACTTTACGCAGTGATAGAGTTGTGTGAGAGACTTTTCCTGGAGAGACACAATACTCACACACTTAATCATCCACACACCTATTCACCCACACGCAGCCACAACCACATATCCACTCACCATCACGCCCACTCACCCTCACACCCACACACCCTCACACTCACACACCCTCACACCCACACACCTACTCACTCACACACCCTCACACCCACACACCTACTCACTCACACACACTCACACACACTCACACCCATAGACCTACTCACTCAACACACCCTCACACTCACACACCTACTCACTCACATACCCATCACCTGCATACCTCCTCACCCACACACTCACATCATATTCACTCACCCTCACACCCACACACCTGCTCACTCACACACCTACTCACTCACACAACCTTATACCCACACATCTTCTCACTCTCACACCCACACACCCACACAATCACCCTCACACCCATATACCCACTCACCCACACACCTACTCACCCAAATGCCCTTATACCCACTCATCCATATACCCACACATGTACACACTCACTCATCCACACATGCACACACCTATTCATCCACACATGCACTCACCCACACACTCTCACATTCACTCACCCTCACGCCCGTGCACACACACACCCTCACACCCACTCACCCTCACACCCACACACCTACTCACCCACATGCCCTTATACCATATACCCATACAGGTACACACTCATTCATCCACACATGCACACACCTATCCATCTACACATGCACTCACCCACACACCCTCACACCCACTCACCCTCACATCCACACACTCACACACACACTCACCCTCATTCACATACCCAATCACCCACACACCCATTCACCCTCACACCCTCACACCTTCACACCCACACACCTATACACCCACTCACCCTCACACCCATACACTCTCACACCCACACACCTACTTACCCCAGAAAAGGAACCCATAACAGACCAATGTAACAACTGCACCAAAGTCCAACTTGGTAAGCCATTGAGTTTGTGTTGGGGTCAGCGATGAGTGTGGATGAGGAGTTACTTACAGGAGCAGGGGTCATTCAGAAGCAGCTGTATCGCTGAAAAGCCCTTCCGAAAATGGGTCACTCATGAAAGCTTCAACCCTGAAGCTCTCTGGATGATGCAAGCAATTCAACAGTCAGAGAAATCTCTTCTCTACCACTCAGCTGGTTGAGTTACCTCTTCCAGGAGTTGTTTACTGGTCCCATAGGGCTGGGAGGATGGCATATGAGATTCTCCCAAGTTTCTACTTTCATTGACCTTTCACTTATACTTCCTGAGTCTCATGAGCCTCAACCCCCCTCCCCCATGGAGAGAACGTCTCAACTGGGAGGAAACGGTTGTACAGCATTGAGCTCTGTAATTATTGCTTATGCAAGAGAAGGGCCACATTGAATGGCTGGGTCCTTAAAATATGACCGATGCTGCTGGAAAGCAGCTTTCATGTTTTACTTCGTATATTGACTTAAATGGCTGTGTACAGCTGTAGTGACCCTACTGGACCCCAAAGTTCTCAGAAGGGAGTAGGCAGAGTTCCTTGAACTTCAGATACTTCCTATGGGGACTTTGCTAACATTCAGATCCTAACTCGGCAGGTCTTGGGAACCCAGAAGTCCTGTATTTCTCACAAGTGTCCCAGGGACAACAGTGCTGCTGGAAACCACACTTTGAGCAGCAAAATAGTTGGGTAGAGATGATAGGGATACTGACAAAAGTAAAAATTTAATTCACTGAGCTCTACAAGTAAGATTCATACACTTTGCAGAGGTGAGGTCTGCCTTGTGCCTCCCACAGGCCATTCCCTACACCCCAGCTCTACCTGTCATCCCAGAGGCGGGCAATCATCAGGGAATACCAGGTGAAACTTCTCTGCCAATTGCTTGCCTGTCATGTTCCTCTAGGCAAACCTAGTAGTGGCAAGGTCTGCCCTATACCCTGTGTACCATTTCCTGGGCGCCAGCTCCACCTGAAATCCCAGAGGCAACAGCAATCAGGGGCTACCAGAGGCTGGCAGCCAGCAGCAACAGTAGCTCTACCCTCAATCTCAGGTGCCTACTGCCATCATGAACCATCAGGCCTGCCAGGGACAACCAGATGGCTACAGGCCAATGTAAAAACACACTCAACAAAAACCAGGGAGATATGGCACCACCAGAACCCAGCTATGCCACCACAGCAATCCCTGGTATCTCAAGATACCTGAAGACCAAGAAAACAACCTTACATCACCTGAAGAACATGATAAGAGCCTTTAAAAAGGAAATAAATAAATCTTTCAAATAAATACATAAAAGTACAATCAAACAGGTAAAGGAAATGTATATAACTGTTCAAGACCTAAAAATGGAAATAGAAGCAATAAAGAAAACATAAACTGAGTCAATCCTGTATATGGAAAACCTAGGAGAGAGAACAGGAACAATAAAATCAAGCATCTCCAATAGAATACAAGAGATGGAAAAGAAAATATCAGGCTTAGAAGATACAATACATGACATTGATACATCAGTCAAAGAAAATCCTAAATGTAAAAAGTTTCTAACATAAAACATCCAGGAAATTTGGGACACTATGAAAAGGCAAAAAATAAATATAATAATAATAATAATAGAAGAAGATGATTTCCAGCTCCAAGGCCCAGAAAATATCTTCAACAACAAATCCATAGAAGAAAATTTCACTAACTTAAAGAAACAGATGCCTATAAACATGCAAGAAGCTTACAGAATACCAAATAGATGGGATCAAAAAAGAAAATCCTCCCATCGCATAATAATCAAAACAGAAAATATAAAGACAAAGAGAATATTAAAAGCCACAAGGGATAAGGGCCATGTAACATATAAAGGCAGACCTGTTAGAGTTACACCATACTTCTCAAACAGAGATTTTAAAAACCAGAAGGGCATGGGAAGATATCACAAGTGCCAGCCCAGACTACTATATCTAGCAAAACTTCCAGTCACCATAGATGGAGAAAACAAGATATTCCATGACAAAACCAAATTTAAACAATATTTTTACCCCAGCCCTACAGAGTATACTAGAAGGAAAACTGCAACACAGGATAGGTAACACACACACACACACACACACACACACACACACACACATGCACACACACACACAATACATCCAAGAAATCAAGGACACTATGAAAAGACAAAACATAGGACTGAAAGGATAGTGGAAAGAAGATTCATGGCGCCGAGGACCAGAAAATATTTTCAACAAAATCACAGAAGAAAATTTCTCCCACCTGAAGAAAGAGATCCCTTTAAACATACAAGAGACTTACAGAACACCAAATAGATTAGACCAGAAAAGAAATTTCTTCCATCACAGAACAATCAAAACACTAAATGTACAGAACATAGAAAAAATATTAAAAAGCTACAAGAGAAAAAGGCCAGGTAACATAAAGGAGATCTATCAGAATCACAGCTAGTTTCTCAACAGACAGTCTAAAAGCCAGAAGGGCCTGGGCAGACATCTTGCAGACACTAAGAGACCACAGACTTCTATACCCAGCAAACCTGTCTATCACCATAGATGGAGGAAACAAGATATTTCATGACAAAACCAAATTTAAACAATATCTAAGCATAAAGCCAGCCCTATGGAAGACGCTAGAAGGAAAACTATAAGCCAATGAGGTTAACTACACTGAGCAAAACACAATATATAAATGATTTTACTACAGCCAAACCAAAAGAAGACAAGCACACAAATACATTACCACTACCAGCATCAAAAATAGAAGGAACTAACAGTCATTGGCCATTAATATCTCTCAACATCAATAGACTCAATTTCCCAATAAAAAGACACAGGCTAACAGAAAAAATAAGAAAGCTGCATCCATATTTCTTCTACATATAAGAAACACACATCAATAACAAAGATAGACATTACCTCAGAGGAAAGGGCTAAGGAAAGATTTTCCAAGCAAACAACACAAGAAACAAGCAGAAAAGAAACAACTTTCAATCTAAATTAATCAAAAGAGATGGGAAAGGACACTTCATACTCATCAAAGGAAAAATCCACCAAGATGATGGCTCAAAGCTGCACATCTACATCCCAAATGCAAAGGTGCCCGTTTTCATAAAAGAAACATTACTAAAGCTTAAATCACACATTGCACCTTACACATTAGTAGTGGGAGACTTCAACACTTTCACCAGTAGACAGGTCAATGAGACAGAAAGTAAACAGTGAAATAGTAAGACTAACCAATGTTACAAATCAAATGAACCTAACAGATACCTACAGAACATTTCACCCAAACACAAACGATTATACCTTCTCAGCACCACACCTTCTCCAAAACTGACCATATAGTTGGTCACAAAACAGTCTCAACAACTACAAGAAGACTGAAATAATCTCTTGTATTTTATCAGACCACCATGTACTAAAGCTGGAATTCAACAACAACAGAAACAACAGAAAGCCTACAAACCAATGGAAACTGAACAACTCTCTACTCAATGAACACTAGGTTAGGGAAGAGATAAAAAATTAAAGTCTTTGTAGAATTAAATGAAAATGAGGGCGCAATATACCTAAACTTATGGAATACAACGAAAGCAATGCTAAGAGGAAAGTTCATAGCAGTAGGAGCCTCCATAAAAAAAATTGGGAAGGTCTCATACTAGCAACATAACAGCCCATCTAAAAGCTCTAGAAAAAAAGAAAACACACCAAAGAGGAGTAGACAACAGGAAATAAGGTCTTACTTCAAAAGTCTGTACTCACAAAACTGGAAAACCTAAATGACATTTCATTTAGACTATTTTCTTGATAGATTCCTCTTACCAAAGTTAAATAAAGATCGAGTTAACAAGCTAAATAGTCCTATAATCCCAAAGGAAATAGGGTCTCCCAACCAAAAATATCCCAGGGCCAGATGATTTTAGTGCAGAATTCTACCAGATGTTCAAAGAAGAGCGAATACAAATACACCTGAAACTATTCCATAAAATAGAAACCGAAGGAACATTGTCAAACTCGTTCTATAAAGCCACAGCCACCCTGGTACCTAAGCTACACAAAGACTCAACAAAGAAAAATTTAGACCAATATCCTTTATTAATATTGACGCAAAACCACTCAATCAAATGCTCACAAATTGGATCCAATAACATATCAAGATCATCATCCACCATGATCAAGTAGGCTTCATCCCTGGGATGCAGGGATGGTTTAACATACAAAAATATATCAATGTAATCCACAGTATAAACAAACTGAAAGAAAAAAATCCCTTGGTCATCACCAACACCCCTTCATGACAAAAGTCTTGGTGAAATCAGGGATACAAGGCTCATACCCAAACATAATAAAGGAAATATACAGCAAACTGATAGTCAACATCAAGTTAAATAAAAAGAAAGTTAAAGCAATTCCGCTGAAATCAGGGACAAGACTAAGTTTCCACTCTCTCCAAATCTATTCAACATAGTACTTGAAGGTCTAGCTAGAGCAATAAGACAACTAAAGGAAATCAAAGGGATGGAAATGGGAAAGTAAGAAGTCAAATTAGCTCTATTAGCAGATAATATGATAGTATACATAAGTGACCCCCAAAACTCTACCAGAGAACTGCTACAGCTGATAAATACCTAATCCATAAAAGTCAGTAGCCTTTCTTTACACAAATGATAAACAAGCTAAGAAGAAATTAGGGAAATAATATCCCTCACAATAGCCACAAATAATATCTTGGTGTAACTCTAACCAAGCAAGTGAAAGATCTATATAACCAAAACTTCAAGTCTTTGAAGAAAGAAATTGAAGAAGATATCAGAAGGCGTAAAGATCGCCCATGTTCATGATCAGTAGGATTAACATAGTAAAAATGGCCATTTTACAAAAGTAATCTACAGAGTCAATGAAATTCCCATAAAATTTCCAATACAATTCTTCACAGACCTTGAAAGAGCAACCCTCAACTTCATATGAAAACATAATAAACCTAGAACAGTTAAAACAATTTTATACAATAAAAGAACTTCTGGAGGTATCACCATGCCTGATTTCAAGTTGTGCTACAAAGAAATAGTAATAAAAACCACATGGTATTAGCATAAAAACAGACAGGGTTGTAAATGAAATAAGCCCACACACCTACAGACATTTGATTTTTGAAAAAAAAGTCAAAACCATACAATGGTAAAAAGATAGCATCTTCAACAAACGGTTCTGGTATAATCTACATGTCTACATGTAGAAAAATGCAGCTAGATCCATATTTATCACCCTGCATAAAACTCAAGTCTAAGTGGATCAAAGACCTCAACATAAAACTGGAGATACTAAATCTAATAGAAAAGAAAGTGGGGAAGAGCCTTGAATTCATTGGTACAGAAGAGAACTTCCTAAACAGAACACCAACACTTCAGATCAACAATTAATAAATGGGATCTCGTGAAACTGAAAAGTTTTGTAAGGCAAAAGACACAGTCAATAGGAAAAAACAGCCACCTACAGAATGGGAAAAGATCTTCACCCTACAGATGGATTTTATATATATAATAGACACCAACAAATCAAATAATCCAATTAAAAATGGGGTACAGAATTAAACAAAGAATTCTCAACAGAGGAATCTCTAATGACAAAGAAGCACTTAAAGAAATGTTCAACATCCTTAGTCATCAGAGAAATGCAAATCAAAATGACTTTGAGAGTCTATCTTATACCAATGGGGAAGATCAAAAATTCAAGTAGCAGCACATGCTGGTAAGGATGTGCAGAAAGAGAAACACTCCTCCATTGCTGGTGGGAGTGCAAACTTATTCAACGACTTTGGAAATCAATCTGGTACTTATTCAGAGAATTGGAAATAGTACTACCTCAAGACCCAGCTATATGACTGCTGGGCATACACCCAAATGATGCTCCATCATATCACAGTGACATTTGCTCTCAGCTATGTCCATAGAAACTTTACTCATGATAGCCAGAAACTGGAAACAACCTAGATGTCCATCAACTGAAGAATGGATAAAGAAAATGTGGTACATTTACACAATAGAATACTATTCAGGTATTAAAAACAAAGAAATCATGAAATTTGTAGGCAAATGGATGAAACTAGAAAATATTATCCCCAGACCCAAAAAAGTACACATGGTCTATAATCACTTATAAGTATATATTCACTATGTAGTACAGGATACCCATTCTACAATCCACAGACCCAAAGAAGCTAAGCATCAAGGCCAAGGGAGGAAGCTTGAATCTCACTTGGAAGGGGAAATAAAACAGACATAGGCAGTGGATGAAGAGTGAAAACTGGGTCAAAGAGGGAGTGGAAAAGAATGAGGGTGGGGAGAGAGCAGGATTGGTAGGTGGGAGGTTTGAGACAAAGAAAAGAAACCAAAGGGGGGGGTACATCTCTGAGACAAGCTAGAGATCTGAGAAGGGGTCAGCACCTGGGAAGACATGGGGGGTGACTCCAGCTGAAACTCCTAACAGCAGGTGATATGGAGGGGACTTCCAGTGGAGGGAGGGGAACACCAATCCACCCATAAAACCTTTGTCCCAAAATTTACCCTACCTACAAGAGGCAGAGATTGAGGGACTGGCCAAATGATGACTGGCCCAACTTGAGACCCACCCCATAGGAGAGAGCCAACCCCTGACACTGCTAATGACACTCAGGTATGCTTGCAAACAGGAAGCAAGCATAGCTGTCCTCTGAGAAGCTCTACCCAGCAGCAGATCAAAACAGATACAAAGACCCACAATCAAACATTAGGCAGAGCTCTCGGGAAGTCTTATAGAAGAGTTGGAGGGAGGATAGAGGGATGTGGAGGGGAGAAAAACTCCATAAGAAGACCAACAGAGTCAATTAACTGAGGACCATGGGGGCTTGCAGAAACTGAACCACTGAACAAAGAGCATGCATGGGCTGGACCTGGTTCCCCTACACATATGTAGATGATGGACAGCTTGGTCTTCATAAGAGGGTCCTAGAAATCTACAAAAAGAACATCTTGATGGGTGGATCAGGGCCCAGGGTGGTCTGCTCAAACTATTGCACTAACCAAGGACAATACAAGTAGTAAACATCGAACCCCTACTCTGATGTACCCAATGGGCAGGACATTCTCCACAGTTACGTGGAGAGCAGGGACCTACTCTAACAGGAACTCTGGTGCTCCATATTTGACCACCTCCCCTTGGTGGGGAGGCCTCAGGGTACTCAAAGAAAGAATAAGCAGGCTACCAAGATGAGACGTGATAGCCTATGACCATATAGTCGGGGAGGAGGTCCTCCTCAGTCTTAGGCCTAGGGGAGGGGAATAGGGTGAAAGTGGAAGGGAGGGAGGAACAGGACGATACAAGTGATGGGATAACAACTGAGTTGTAATCTGAATAAATTAATAAACTTAAAATAAAAAAGAACAATTGAGATGTAATATGAATAAATTAATAAAATATATTAAAAGTCAAAAAAATTAAAAAATTAAGAAAAATGAATGAGCAATGAAACAAGACTTCAAAATGTTGATTAATAAAACTTATCTGATGAGTAAAAAATTAAAATTAAAATTAAATTAAATTCCGCTAACAATTAGAGCGGGACTGTCACCTGCCTTTGGATCACTTTCCCCCAGCTGGACTGCGCTGTTGGGCCTCTGTGGAAGAGGATGCGCTTAGTCCTGATGCAACTCTATGGGCCTGGGTAGGGGCTCCCTTTTTCTGAGGAGAAGGGGACAGGAAGGGGAAGAAAGTGGGATCAGGAGGAGATGAGGGAGGGGCTTGCAATAGGAATGTAAAGTGAATGAAAAATAGATTAACGTACTTTCTTGAACCCTGGACTTTCAGAGTCTTAAGCGTTATCAATTGAGCTGTCCAGGCTCTTCCCCGCCCCCCTACATTCTTATTTTTAGATGGTCGTAGTATACACATCATCCTCTTGAGGTTAATAGCTGTCATCAAAGGATGTACATACTATAGGTTTGATGTACAATTTTAGTACTGACTGTGGGCGCAGCTCAGTTGATAGAGTTCTTACCTAGCATGTGTAAAGCTGGGTGCTCCACCTCCTGCACTGCATGAAGTGGGTTTTGGTGGTGCCCATGCCAATCCCACCGAGCGAGGGTAAAGACCATCACCCCGATTCTTCCGTCAAATCAAGCAAGCTTTATTTCCTGTCAGACAGGACTAGCTCCCTAAAGCTGGGTTTGAAAAATTAACATTGAACATAGCAAGGAGCAAAGCTTACATAGCACCACAGAACTGCAAGACTAGGGTGGTTTTCAAGGGTTGGGGAACTTGTCTGTAAACATTGTAAGATTATTTGGCAGATCATCTTATCTCCTCAGGGTATAGGCAAGGTGTAAATGAAACTCCACAGAGTGGGGAGCATGTCAGATTCCAGAAACAGGATACAGCATGGTCAATTTGGACTTTGCAGAAAACAGAAATGAACTTGTACTGACCTTACAACAAAATGGCTTCCATCCTTAAGAGGGTGTCAGGCTGATCCACCACATGCCTGTACTCCAGACACCCAGGAGGCAGGGTAATCAGGAGTTCAGAGTCACCCTTGGCTACTTAGCAAACTTGAGGCTAGGCTGAAGTATGTGAGACCTGGTCTCAAAATAAAATAAATAATTAATAAACAAATGAATGGAATGTTAATGCTAATATGTCCCAAGATTGTATGGAGCATACTTAAGCTAAAGCTTATTCATTATTGTCTGAAGTATAAATTTAAAATTTGAAATTTGGCCAAACTGAACAAACCTACTGTACCTTAAGATCACCTGAGGACATTTCTATTTTTAACACCAAGAACTTCCTATTTCTCAAGGGTTCTAATTGGTCTGGACATAAGTTTGGGGTGAAGGAAGTGATTTATAGGTAAGTTTGTGCAGCATAAATTTGGGTCAAAGACAGTGTTGTTCTGTGTTTGTTGAGAAACGGATAATGAAGTCTCACCCCAAAGTTCTGAATCGGGAAGCTTTAGGTTAGCGCCTGGCAATCTGCACTTCTGACAATGTTCCATGTGATTTTCATACTTGCAACCCGGGAGGGGTCACCCTCCGAGAAACCCTGCGTGTTGTGTGGTGAAATGTCCCTGTGGACTCACGTCTCTGAAGACTAGGTCCTCAGTTTTTGCTGATCTTTGAGAACTTGTGGAACCTTAAGAGGCAGCACTTCGTTGGAGGAAGTGGGTCAGGAAAGGCGGACCTTGGGTTTTTTGTAGCCCTGCCCCACTTCCTGTTTACGCGCTTCTTCCTGACTACAGACTCGTGACCCCAGCTGGCTTCCTGCTCCAGCTGCCATGCTGTCCCAGGCCACAACGGACTTGAATTGTAGGCCAGAACCAGCCTTTCTGCCTTACGCTGCTTTCTGTCAGGCGTTTTGTCATAGCAACTGGGCTACTCTACGTAGACCCGGGCACTAACTTAACACAAAGTAGGAAAACCCTCTCCATAACCCTGGTTGGTTAGTAGGTGCAGAAGTCCCGTAGGACCTGAGCTGTCTGCAGGTCAAGGGTATGGTTTGTCCCAGAGGCTCGCTCTGCTTCCCCTGACAGGGTGATGGTGAGGTTAAAGACAGCCTGGCCTGGTATAGGGTGGAATACTGCCACGCTCACGTGACAGTTGTCATCCTTCGCATGGCTATTGCCCAGAAGAAATGCATCCCATTGGCAGCTCCACCAGAGTTCTGCAGACCAGCCTCACCCTCATCCATCCATGTATATCCCCTTGGCTAGGCCTGAAATTTAATCTCAGTTAATAAGTCACAGCTCTGGAGGGTTATTCGAATCTTCCAGTGACACTTTCTCACATACTGGCACTTAACCCCATGCCCAGAGATCCTGTGTTTGTTCCTGTGGGAATGACGTTGGTGCTTCTAACGTTTCCCAGATGTTCCTTTTGAGTTAAGGAGGGAAGGGGCACTCACAGAGCTACTTACTAATCCCACACTTAGGGAAACTTATGTAGCCTCTTTATTTCAGCCCCTGCTTCCACATCATATAAATAAAAACATCTTTGATTGGATAATGATGGTGGGGGAAGCTGAGCTGAAAGGAGAAAAGAAGTCGAAGAGAACACATAGCGGCTCTGAGCAACACACACAAGACCTGTACAAGATCAGACCAGCCCAAATCCCAGCATAGTTCAGGGAAGGACTCAAAAGATCTCACCCCTCACTAAGGAGCTGCTGGCCATGGGATAGATGCTAGGGAAACAGGAATCAGTTTTCTTCAGGGATATGGCCCCTGATAGGCTACCCATGTTTCAGCAGGTGGTCCTACATCCATGCACATACAGCAGGACTAAGTGACCTCAATGGGTTATTTAAAAGCACGTGAATTCAGGAGAGAAAAGTGCGGGCTGGATAGGAGGAGAGTTGGAGGGCAGGGAATGTGGTGGATTTTATCAGAATATACTACATGCATGTATGAAATTCTCAAGCACGGAAAAGTAATTAAATAAACAAAACATGTCATAAAGATAAAGCACTCGGGGCTGGAGAGATGGCTCAGAGGTTAAGAGCACTGGCTGTTCTTCAAAAGGTCCTGAGTTCAATTTCCCAGCAACCACATGGTGGCTCACAACCATCTATAATGTGATCTTGTGCCCTCCTTTGGCCTGCAGGCAGAACACTGTATAAGTAACAAATAAATAAATCCCAAATTAAAAAAAAAAAAAGATAAAGCACTCCGTCATTTTCATATCATGGGAAACGAAGCCAAGACTGGCTGAGAGAATGAACAGAGAGGCTGAGGTGTTTTGACTAGATGGCAAAGGTCACTCATGATCCAACATGACGCTGGGTCAAATTTCTTGACGTGTAGTGACTAGACACTTCCAGGCTTCATGTAGCCCAGGCAGTATTCTAAATGTTGTGCAAATGTGAACCCATGATGGTGCTGTCACTGTTGTTTGCAATCCCAGCTCACAGATGAGGCACTTGAGGCCTGGAGAAGAAACGTCCTGAGGCTGCCCAGTAATTCACTCAGTGGAGCATCAGGAAAGGGGGTTCCTTGATCACCCTGACTTCCAGAGATGCTCGCTTTTTACCCTTGTTGAGGAAGGACAGAGTGGGAGGGAAGAACGTTTACACTTGCCCCTCTTCATCAGTAAAGGAAACTTGGAAGAAGGCTCCTGTGTTTTCTAAGAAAAGGGCATGTCACGTCAGTACACCAGACTCCGAACTCAAGCGTCTGAATGCCCTTCTAATAAAAGAAACCATAGCACTTTTGTATCAAGGTCCTAAGGAGATAAGAATGCATTATGAGTGGCTGCCTATCAGAGAGTGGATTAGGGGATGCTAGGACCCTGTCTAGTTCTGCTGCTACGCGTCTTGGCGTCAGCCGAGGATTTAAGAAACCTCACGGACTCCCTGGCATAATACGAGTCCTCTGAATTGTTTCGGGAAAAGCATGACCTTTGCTAGAGGCTTTGAAAGTGCCAGCCAGAAGACCCCCATCTCCTTGGAAATGAGCCCTCATCACAACTCCCATTAGAAGCTGATGCTTGGGAGCCAAGTTCTGTTCACATCACGTCTGTGCTTAACTCTGACTGTCTCTCCACTTCCCCATGCTAAAGGCGAGCTACCCCGAAAGGTCTGAGACCACACTTGGGAGGAGCCCCAACCTCCCTTCAGCCTCATCTCCCAGGATTCCCTCATCCTTCACCCCTGCCCTCCCCCCAGTGATCCTGACACACCCATGACTCCGAGCTCATGTCTTGGTAGCACTGTTCCCTCTGTATGGTGTGTTATTTCCTCCCTTATACGTCCACTCAATGCCTCTTTAAACTTTAAACTCCAGATTCCAAATCCTGTCCTTTAGGATCTTCCTTTGCCCCCTTAAATAAAACAAACAAAAACAAAAGAAAGTAAGAAACCATCTCTCTCATTTCATATGGAAGGAAGCAGTGCATCCAAAGGCATTTGGCTATGTTTTGAACTCACTGTGCATACTGTGACCTAGTTGTTGGCCAAAATCTCTCTACATTTAGTGAATAGGCATGCTGTGGTCCTCTTCTGTCTCTGCATCTATCTATACAAGATGGTGGTTGCTGGACTAGGATCTAGGATCTAATGTGTACTTGTCTTCAAATCCTGTCCCTACTGTTTATGTTATGCTTCTTCATAGTTTCTGGGCCTCATCTTATCTCCGTCTGTGAAATAGAAATAATGATAAAATAAAATACGAACTGGGCCTAGGGAGATAGCTGTTGGTAGACTGCTTGCCCAGCAGGTGTGAGGCGGCCCTGGCTTAGAGCCGCACTCCTCCTTAAGGTTCCAGGTGATGTTTGTAATCCCAGAACCTGGTTGGAGGAGAATCAGGTGTTCGGTGTCACCCTCAGCTACCTAGTGAGTTCAAAGCCAGCCTGAGTTACCTGAGACCCTGTCTCAAAAAACAAAAAATAAAAAAAAATGAATAGCGATGATAAGGAATGGTCAGATAGCAGCTGAGGATAAAGTGAAAAAAATATGTGGGAACCAAATTGCAGTGTGTAACACATAACATGAGTTCAGAAAAGGGCCGTTCCTGCTGGTTGAGGAATGGGAAGACAGTGACAGTGCGGCGCTCACTGAGAGGCCCTCATAGCCTCCAGTCCCAGAAAAGTAGCACTTCCAGTCTTTGTGCATTAGTAGCTAGACATCAGAGTCCGGGAGAGCCAAGGCTAACACAGAGAGACTCTGTCGCAAAAAAAATAGCTCCACATCAAATGTGTGTGCTAAAACTTAACTTTCACATATACTCAACAAGCGCCTACCTGTGGCATTCACCATGTTTGCCAAATAAATGGCAGTCCCAGTATCATTGCTGTCTTTGTTGATATGATTTATTTGGCTGTTTCATTTCATTTCACTCTTACTATTTCATAAAAGGTGGACAAAGGCAAAAAAAAAAAAAAAAAGAGGTAGCCGTGCTAGCATTAGCAATGAGGGATCAAATCTCATCCATTATTGAAATGAGCGAGCATGCCACAGATACAGGGAAAAGATAAAAGTGTATATTGATGTTGGAATCCTGCTTCCAAGTGCATCTAATGGAGGAACCACAAAAACATTATGCTAAGTAAAAGGAACCAGGCACAAAAGCCCACATGCTGTATGATTTCATCATACAAAAGCCCAGAAAAATAGAATCTGTCAAGACAGAAAATAGGTGAGTGTTTGCCTTGGGCAGAAGGAATAAAATGAAACATGATTGAAGGAGGCACAAGGTTTCTGATGCTGTGATGAAATGCCTGGCAAAAACAGCTTAAGGAAGGGAGAGTTTACTTCAGCTCAAAGTTCAGCCCTTCTGGCAAGGATGGCGTGGCAGCAGGAACTGGGGCGGACGGTCACATTGCAGTCACATACAGGAAGCAGGAGCAGTGCCTGCCTGTGGTCAGCTCACTTTCTCGTTTTATGAGCTGTAGGATCCAAGCCTAGGGAATGCTGCCGTCCATATTTATGGAGTGTCTTCCCACTTCAATGAGTATGCTCAAAATAATCCCTGATTATATAAGGCCCAGAGGCTTGCCTCCTAAATCTCTAAACCTATCAAGTTGACAATCACTAAAGATCTTTTCACATTTGTGATTCTTACAGTGCAGCCCCTACCTACATAAACAAAACATACTCAGACTCTGACAGCCAGAGTCTAATAGCATATAAATCCTCGGCTGATTTCTACACACTTGCTATTTGCAAGTGTCATGTAGGAAAGTATTTGCAATCGCCTTGAGCTGTGACGTTCTGGGAGGCACGATGCTGACTTCTTCAACTCCGAAGCCATAGCCATCACCAGCCCCTCAGGAAGAACTAAACTGATCTGAATGAAGCTCCTCCCTGTCAAGAACTGCTAACGTCGAGCCTTTCAGCAAGCCAGGATCAGGTCTGCAGGTCTAAAGCCTACAAGACTTGCTAAAACAGAATTCTCTGAACTCATCCCACTGGCGTGTTATTTCTTTAAAAACCAGCCACCAAAAAAAAAAAAAAAAAGCAAGCACATCTTTAATGACTCAGCTTGCTCTGGTCTTTGCAGCTTACCTGGCTCTCTGATAACCTGCCAACGTAGTGGCCTATTGGACAACTTCGGTCTTTGCCTGAATGACCGGTTTGCAAATACAGGTTCATGGGGCTGCCATCTGACATTTGCATTCTTTTCTTCATGGCTCCTGTTACTGAGGAGGCCTTTTGTAGGCCTTCTGAAATGGGAGTTTGTCTTTAAGGAAACTCCTCCTTACCCAGGGAAACGTTCCAGATCTCCTTAATGACTTCAGCAATACCAGTCCTAAGGCTCCCCTTAAATGGTGGCAGATGATGAAGGGACCAGACAACTCTATGCTGTGCCTCACAAATTACAACTAAAGGAACTAACAAGTGGCCCGTCTGCCTGCTGATGGAGATTTCAGGATGAAGTCTGCAGACAACGCTCTCCGGGTTTTGGAGTCGGAGTTTTATCCTGAAGAAATAAGCATGGGGCTGGATACGAAGCTCTTCTGATAGTCCTGCCACCCGTGAAGCCCTAGATTTGATCACTTGCCTCAAAGCCAGGCAATAATCTTCAAATTCCAGCACTTGGGAGGCGGGGTGGGGACAGGAGGAGGATCACAAGGTGAAGGTCTTCATCAGCTACACAGCAATTTCAGGCCAGCCTGGGCTATAGCAGGCCCAGCTTTGGAAAAAAAGAAAACCATTAGCCTAACAGGGACAGACTGGTAGCAAGGAACATGCTGGAATCATACAAGTGTTGACAACGTGAGCTCTGAGCAAGAGATGAGTGGAAGCAAACACATCTGTCTGCAAACAGAAGAAAGACATGTAAGGAGCAGGGTGCTGACGATGGACTCTTAGGTGGTCATTTCAGTTTTCGCCAAGGGAAGACAGAAACTAAGTCAGTTCACAGGACTGAGGCCGATCCTCTTCTTCCATTACAGCCCTGGGTTCCACGCTTAGGTAGTTCTTTTTTTCTTTTATTCCAGGCAGGGGGCTTGGGGGTGGAGGGGAGGGTCGGGCGGGCTGTGTGTTTAGCAACAAACTGATACTCTCTCCAAGGATCAGCAGGGGATTAAGAGCCTAGAAATTTATAAATGTCACAGCTCCCTGTGCCCAGCAGTAAGGAACCCGGGTCTGAAGAACTGCGCCTACAGACGCTGCAGGAGTGAAGCAAGAACTCCCAGGGGGGGAAACATTTGACTCAAACTCAGGGCCACTGTCGACAGAAAATTTGGTAATTACGTAGCTGATTTGAAATAAATAACAATAATAAAAACTAATGTTGATTGCCTTCCTCCTGCACACCAGGCCCTGAGCCCTCACCAAGCATTAGGTTGTTTGTATCACCCTTTCAGCAAATATTGATAGAGGTTTACTATGTGCCAGCACTGTCTGCAGATACGGCAGTGATGCCGACAGATGAACAGCCTCCTCACCTTCAGAGGGCTGCCTTCTGCTGTGCATCGCAGGGCAAAGGAGGTAGATAATAAATAAAGCATACAGCTGAGGAAAGTGTCGGAAAAGAGGGAAGGGCTGTGGGAGATATGACCACAGGGTGGGGCCTGGAAAACACCTTTGGTGTGTTTATGCAAAGACCTACAGTGAGGGCACCAGACTGTAGGGAGAGGCTTCCAGGAAGAGAGGAATATATTCACACACACACACACACACACACACACACACACACACACACACACGGTGTGATGGCTGATCTTCTTTATCAGTGTGACAGGATTTAGAAATGGCTTAAGAGACACTTAAGAGCCTGCCTGTGTCTGTGAGGGCATTTGCAAAAAGCTTTGAAGGAAAAGACTCACCCTGAATGTGAGTGACACCATTCCAGGGGTTGAGGCCCCAGGCTGAAAAGGAGAAAGTGAGTTTGATGCCAGTCTCTCTCTCTCTCTGTCTCCCCCTCTCTCTCTCCTCTTCCCTCCTTTCTCCTGACTACAGATGTGCTGTCACCAGCTGCCCTCGTATGCCTGTCCACATGGCTTCTTCACCATGATAGACTGTTTCCCCTCAAACCGTGAGCCAAAATAAGCCCCTCCTTCCTTCAATCGCTTTGTTAGGCATTTTGTTACAGGAACAAGAGAAGTCGCCGTCACAAACTTTAGGACATCTGAATCAGCCCCAAAAGAAGCCAAGCCTGTTTAGGCATCACTCTTCATCTCCTCACCCTCTGTCCATCCCCACCTCCAACTAATCTGTAGTCCTACCTTTGTGGGTGATTCCCGCACTCGGGGAATAAACAGTGAGAGGAGAAGAGATCCCAGACCACGCAACGTAAGGACACAGGGACAGCCTACAAGCTGAGGGGATGAATCAGGCCACCCTCGTTGAGATCCTCAAAGATGGACGCTATTCTTACATCTATTTTCAGAATGACTTCCCCGAATGATCAGGCTAGGAAATGCAAATGGGGTGCCAGGAACTGGGCTGGCACCTAACCACTGCTGTTCCTGCCCCAGGGCTATGAAGGCTGGCCTGTGTCCCCACGGGTCTCCTTCCTTCTGTACTAGGATTGTGCTTGTGTTGGTTGCCTGTGCTAGTCTATAAGATTCCTCCGTGTTGAAGCAGTTTGGCCCTGTGGTTTTGGCTGATGGAATATCAGGCACGGAAAGCATTTGTGGGGTTGGTTTTCTCACTTCCATTTTTGCCTGAACAATTCAATTAAATGTTTTGGTAGTAGTAATCCCAGCATAACAAGAAAAATGTGGAAAAGACAGAGATTCATATGTTTGTCTGTCCGGAGACCTGCACAGTCACAGCTCACCTACATCAGCCACCTACAAACTTGGAGGGAGGGTGGTAAAGCCGCTAAAATGTGGAGTGTGCTGCCACAGTCCACCCTGACTGATGTAAGAGCAAACTCCAAATCTAAAGCTGGGCGCAGTGACTTGGACTGTAGTCCTAGCACTTGAGGTTGAAACAGGAGAATTGTTTGAGCTATAGAGCCATACACCAGCACAGCAAGAACTTACCTCAAAAAAATCAAACAAAACAAAACAAAACAACAACAACAACAACAAAAAACAGAGCTTGTGGCTTCTGCTAAACAATTATCAATGACCCTGAGTTTCCTTGGTGATTTGGTTCCTGCAATCTGGGGGCCATTTTCTCATGTAGCCTCCAGAGGAGGCCTGGGAAGCCAGTGCTCCCTTCCCTTGGTTTAGAAAGGAAGGCTAAGGCTTGGAGGAGGAAGGAGAGATGTCATGTGTGCTCACAATACACAGTTTCTACTGAAGCCCTCCTAGGGGAGGGGGTTGAAAAGCCCTTTCTGCTTTTCAACCCCCTCCCCTCCATATAGGGCTCGTTTTATCATTCTCTGCTTGGCTTCCTGGTACACTAAAAGGGATCCAGGGACGGTGATGACTCCATGGTTAAGCAGTGTCCTCTAAGCCCTGTGGTTCCTTGCAGGTCTCCCCTACCCCAGCTCACACAGCTTTCACTGGCTTTCAGCACCGCCTTTATTCAGGTGACATTTTAATTGCTCAACTTCCATCAAGTTTAGACCTTTTGGATCAAATTTTGTGGCTCTATAATTTGTCATCATGCTTGTTTTCCTCTGTCAATTTTCTGCCCATTTAGCAGTGTTGGTTTTACGTGTTGCCAGATGTTCTTGCCTGTCATATATGGCAAAAATAGAAGTGTGTGTTTGTGTGTGTGTGTGTGTGTGTGTGTTTAAAATTCGCTGCTTATATCAGGTACCTAAAGATCATCTGACTCATAGAAGTATTTGTGGGTAGAAAAGATAAATATTCAATAATGATTAGATTGTAAGATTGATCACTATGTCCATCTACTAGTAAGACTGAACAATTTCAATGGGAATATTTGGATGGAGACAGGGAAATGTGCAGAAAGAATAACAGAGTGCACAGGCACACATGCTCAAGCACATAAACGCATACAGCCACACGCACATATCCAAGCTCATATTCACACACGTGCTTACAATTCATGTGTACTCTTGTACATACAAACAGAATGACATATATGCATATATTCACACCTACAGTCACATGCATAGGCAAGCATAGGTATACACAAATAGAGATCACATATGCACAGCTATGTATAAACACACAAATGTATGCATGTATAGGCATGTGTAGGATACAGATGTATAGTGTATCATGTAGGCAGCCAAACAGAGGAACACATGTGGGCACCCTGATCTATGTATGCATACAGAGACACACTCATAGGTACCCACCATCACTCATTTACACAAATGCAAACACAGACATCATTTGTATATGTACACAAACAATATACATATGCATTAACATACAAGCTTAACACATCCACAAATACAGGCAGGCGTGCACGTGGGTACACATATGCACATCAACGCAACTATGTCTATACGCGTATGCACAAGTGCACATGTACACATAAGCACATGCATAGACATAAAACACATATGTGAACATATGTACATGGATACTTCAATAAGCACATGTGCTCTCACACACAGGCTGCTGGCATTTTGAAGGCCAAGTCTTTCATTCAGGGTAAAGTACACACGTGACAGACTAAAAGCAGCTGGGTCAGATGAGCCTGCCCTCTTTGGGATATGGGCATCACCTCAGATGCCTGAAGCAAACGCTCCTCTTTGGTATAACAGTGTCTCCATTGTATATCTTGTATTTCATTAAATGTATATGTCAAATTGAAATGAATACTGAAAAACCAGTTTCTACCGTTGCATGAATTTATTAAACTCTCCAGGCCAGAGCCTTATTCACACCGGGGACTGGGAGGGAAAGTGCATGAATCTTCAACGGAAGAGCTTCCAGGCTGTCACGTGAAGATGAACATGGAAGTTGAGTTAAATGCAGTTAAAATGCAGCAGATACAATCAGCAAAAGTTACTGTAAGGAGCAAAACCGATGAGTCAAATGTTTCTTATAAAATTTAAGCAGAAAATAATTGATCCCATGAAAACAATTTGGTACAAATGAACATTTTAATGAAAAAAATGGAAATGGTTTAGTGGAGCCATATAGAAAATTAAACCCTGGATTAAGATAGCTTAATGGAATCTGCTCCAGAAAGCGCTTTGTTGCAGAAAATTAATGTTGCAAGAATTCTCACGTCGATGTTTGCATTAAAAATGTCCAAGAGGTCAAAACAACAGAGTAACAGTGAAAGAGGGTGGGGGGCATGCTATTCTTCATGTGTCACATTATTCATGGATGGACAGCCTGGGGTTGGGGAGGACGTGGGAGCTCACTGCAGTCCCAGCAGCATGTGCTTGGAGTGTGTCAGACTGCAAGCTCAGCCCCTCTGCTCAGGGCTCTGCAAATGCTATTGTGCATTCAAGTCACCCAGGGACCTTGTTAAAATGTAGATTGTGCTGCAGCAGTGGGCCTGGAGCTCTAGGAGATCTTCCATGGCACCTCTGCCCTGATACACACGTGCCAGTCTGCACAGCACGGAATGCCACTTCATCCCACATCCCGACAAGGCTTGCATTGAAATGCCTGTGGGTCTAGCCATTTGCCCTAGTTTATAAACTTCATTTTTTCCCCAACTTGAGAATTTTTAGGAATCCATTAACCAAATCTTTTTTTCATAATTCCCCTGAGACAGAGCAAGGCTTCATCCACAGGAAGGGGATCACTAAGAGAAGTAGTGTGATGAGGCAGGACAAGTCTCCACTCCAGAAGTTCAGTGTTTGCATCACCAATGCCAACTCTACTTTCTGAGCTCAGGGAAATGGATCAGCTCCTTGGCTCCCAGCAGCCTGAGCTGTGTGATGGAAATGTAAGGACAGGGTGAGAGTGCACACGAAACATCCTGCACCTAGAAGCTGTGATGTGCAACTTATTCTGGTCTCTGTCTGAAGCAGTCACGACCCTACATCACGTAATGGTGATTTACCCAGAAGACTGGGCATTTCCTGGCTTCCTTTAAGTCACAGCCATGGTTGGACACCAGTAACTGAACTGTGATTCTAGTTTGGATGAGCTTAGATGCCGGAGGTCAACACTGCAGAGGATCAGGGCACAGAAAATATTCTTAAAACAAGACTCATGTGGCCAGAGAGATGGCTCAGAAGTTAAGAGCACTTGGCTGCCCTTCCAAAGGTCCTGAGTTCAATTCCCAGCAACCACGTGGTGGCTCACAACCATCTATAATGAGATCTGGTGTCCTCTTCTGGTGTACAGGTGTACATGCAGGCAGAACACCGTATACATAACAAATAAATAAATCTTAAAAAAACAAAAATGAGACTCAATTTCCTTTTCAAGGACAAAACAATGTCAGTCTCATGAGAAGTCAACTCCTGGCTCTGGATGGGAGTGGACTTGTCCAGGGAACTTTGGCTTGCCACCAACGTGGCCTTTGAGTCTCTTTAAGAGAAGAAAAACAAAAGAGCAACTCAAGCACATTTTTCCCTTTCTCAGCTGCCAAGGAATCTCAAATGCATTTCAGAGTATTTAGAATTCAGAAGGGTGGGAGCCTCCAAGCCCTGGGCAGCCGTCCTGAATTTTCAATTAGAGAAATCAGATCCCAGTGGGAAGGTGCTGGCCCTCCATGTAGAACAAAGCCAGTGCTCAACTATAATACCCTTGGTGAGAGGCCCTCCATTACCTGAAGGAGGACACACTGATGGTGCAAACTGGAACTACCTGGGGCCTCCAGGGGCCTGACTCCAGGCTTTAGACCAAGCTCACTTAAAGCAGCATCCCAGAAGTGATGATGAGATTTATATGGTGGTGTGCAGATGGTGTTCAGTATGATGGTGGTGGGTGGTGGTGGTGAGGGTGGTGGTGGTGGTGTGCAGATGGTGTTCAGTATGATGGTGGTGGGTGGTGGTGGTGAGAGTGGTGGTGGTGGTGTGCAGATGGTGTTGTGTAGTAGTGGTGGGTGGTGGTGGTTGGTAGTGGTGGTGTGCGGATGGTGTTCAGTATGATGGTGGTGGGGTGTTGATGGTGAGGGTGGTGGTGGTGTGCGGATGGTGTTCAGTATGATGGTGGTAGGTGGTGGTGATGAGGGGCAGTGGTGGTGGTGGGCGGATGGTGTTTGTATGATGGTAGTGGATGGTGGGGGGGGTGGTAGTGGTGATGGTGGGCGGATGGTGTTGTATGATGGCGGTAGGTGGTGGGGGGGGGGTGGTAGTGGTGATGGTGGGCGGATGGTGTTGTATGATGGTGGTGGATGGTGGGGGGGGGGGGTAGTGGTGGTGGGGGCGGATGGTGTTGTATGATGGTAGTGGATGGTGGGGGGGGGTGGTAGTGGTGGTGGTGGGCGGATGGTGTTGTATGATGGTAGTGGATGGTGGGGGGGGTGGTAGTGGTGGTGGTGGGCGGATGGTGTTGTATGATGGTGGTGGATGGTGGGGGGGGTGGTAGTGGTGATGGTGGGCGGATGGTGTTGTATGATGGTAGTGGATGGTGGGGGGGTGGTAGTGGTGGTGGTGGGCGGATGGTGTTGTATGATGGTAGTGGATGGGTGGGGGGGGTGGTAGTGGTGGTGGTGGGCGGATGTTGTTTATGATGGTAGTGGATGGTGGGGGGGTGGTAGTGTGGTGGGGGGGGATGGTGTTGTATGATGGTGGTGGATGGTGGGGGGGGTGGTAGTGGTGGTGGTGGGCGGATGGTGTGTATGATGGGAGTGGATGGTGGGGGGGGTGGTAGTGGTGTGTGGTGGGCGGATGGTGTTGTATGATGTAGTGGATGGTGGGGTGGTGGTAGTGGTGGTGGTGGGCGGATGGTGTTGTATGATGGTAGTGGATGGTGGGGGGGGTGGTAGTGGTGGTGGTGTGGTGAGTGGGGGTGGTGTTGTATGATGGTAGTGGATGGTGGGGGGGGGTGGTAGTGGTGATGGTGGGCGGATGGTGTTGTATGATGGTAGTGGATGGTGGGGGGGTGGTAGTGGTGATGGTGGGCGGATGGTGTTGTATGATGGTAGTGGATGGTGGGGGGTGGTAGTGGTGATGGTGGGCGGATGGTGTTGTATGATGGTGGTGGGTAGTGATGGTGAGGGTGGTGGTGGTAGTTATGGTAGTAATGGTGTGTTTGATGGGTTGTGGTGCTGTGGTAATGGCGATATGCTGGTGAGAACGATGATGGCATGGATGATGATGGTGGTACTCTGATGACCATGATGATGGTAATGAGGGTGATGATGACGGTGCTGATGGTGAAATGCTGTGAGGACAGTGGTGACAATGATGATGGTGAGGATGATAATGATGGTGGTAGTGGTGACCATAAACATAAAATGACAATGATTGTAATAATTATGCTGTCCCAAGAAGATCACTTCTCTCCTTGAATCTTCTCTTATTCAACTGACTATCAAAGATCTAAAACTACTGTAGGGTTTTTAAGGCCTCTGCGGTAACTCTTTTTGCCATGTGACCTTTGACCCCTCTGACACAGTGATGTGAAGGGACATTGTTGGATCTCACTTCTGTCTCCTTATACCAGTGCCCCTTATCTGCTATGTGCAAGCCAGCCTGGCCCGGTGTTCTGCCGGCAGCCAGCTAAGCTCCCGTCCACAGATGCAGCTGCTGGTCACTGCCCTGGATCACACAGCTGCAGGGACACCCTTCTGCTTGCAATTTGCTGACCTCTAGAAGTTACTTCTCACAAAGAGATGAAGATGATCCAAAATGGTATCAATATGAAGCAAATCACTGCTGATTTTCCCACCACTCTGGGATGTCAGTGTCTTCTGTGTTCTCTGCTTTAGAGAAAGAATGTTAAAACCAAAAGGCAAACGCAAAAACAAAAACAGAATAAGAGAAAACTACTTCTCTGGTTTTGTTTTCTAAGCCTCTTGGCAGAAACAAACCTTGGTTGCTTTCTGAGTTTCTCCATCCCAGACTCTGGGCATAGAGATGGTGCTTTCAGTGGGTAGGCTTGGAAAAGGTGTGTCAGCCAGAGTTCTCCTGCCTTCGAAGAGTTGAAGATGACGGTAACCTTTGATAGGTTTAGTGAGGAAATAAGGGGTTCAACATTATTACCTCCCTGAGAAGAGGCCTTCAACCCCTTCTTCCCCATCCTCTCTCTTCCCTCATGGAAGCCTCTCTGTTGTAGAAGGCAGCGGATTCCATGATGTCAGCTCCCACCTCACCGCCCCTCCCCCGGAATCTTCAGTGGTACGAGGCACTTGTATGTCCAGCCAGCAGTCAGCAAGGACCTGAGAAATCATACCCAATGGCCAGGCGAATGAAGCTGGGAGCAGAGACCGGGCACTTCAGCCAACACTTTAATTGCTAGGTGCTAGAAAGCCCCAACAGGAGGCATCCAGCCACATTCCATGCAGACTTCTGACCCACAGTTACTGAGAGATAATAAGTGTTTGAAGGTTGGTGTTTGCATGCACAGGTGTATGCAGGTGAGGGCATGTGTGTGCGCACAGATACATATGGGCATGTGTATGGATGCCCGAGGACAATTGTGTGTATTGGTCCTCAGATGCCATCCATCGCCTTTCCTTTCGAAACAGCGTCTCTCACTGGCCTGAACTCATAGGCTAGGCTACCTGGCCACAGAGCACCAGCCTGTCCACCTCCCCGGCTCTGGGATTACAAGCACACACCACCACACCTTCTTTTTCCCCATGGGTTCTGAGAGCTAAAGTCAAGTCCTTATGCTTGTCAGGCGAGCACTTTACCAATGAAGCTGTCTTCCCTGCTCAGATGTTTGGTGTTTTTTTTTGTTTTGGTTTGGTTTGGTTTGGTTTGGTTTGGTTTGCTTTTTTGGTTTTTTGATTTGGTTTTGTTTTCTTAGAATCATATTTGGAGGAAGTGTTTTATGTAGCAATGGCTGGCTAAAATAACATAGAAGGCAATGAGCAGAGATGCTGTGGCAGCCTCTCAGCCTTCAGCCACCATGGCTGGCCTCGGCAAGGGCCCAGAACGCTTCCTCTGCAGTAATATCCGCACGAACATGTCAGTCAGAACCGGAAGCCTGGTTAGGCTCTGCAGGCAATGCAAGACACGTGCAGCAAGGATTACATGATTGCGTGGATATTGGAAGGGCTTACATTTATTGCACTGTCACTCTGTAGCCTTAAATGTCATTTCCTTTAACACCTTCTACAGTACAATGAGATCCCTGCTGCCATCTTAGCTCTTGCGTACTCGGGGAAGCTGCTTGGTGATAGAGCAACTGCCTTATGAGACGCCCCCACCCCCACCCCACCCCCACTAGAAAGAAAGTCAGCAGGGAGCCACGCAGAGATCATCTGAGGCTAAACTTGGGCTCGCAGCCACCCTGTGCTGCCCTGTTTTTCTTCTCTGGTCTTGGGACACCTATAGATTCATCCGTAGACTCAGTTAGAACTCAGAGTTTAAGGTCCAGCCTGGAGCTAGCCCCAACACTCCTGTCCTTGCTCTAGTCTTCAGGAGACAGCATCTCTTGGCTAGCTGATTTGTTCATTTGTTAACAAGTGATCCTCCTTACTCAGAAGAGAAAACTAAGAGACAGCAGGCAACAATGGTGTTAAAACAATAGCCTAGCTGGAATGTCAAGGTCCATGGAGTTATTAGGAGACATTTACTTGAACAGCAGAGTCCCTCAAAGCTGTCCTTGGTCCCCTCCCCCACACCAGCCCCTCCCCCAACAGCCTCCCACCCCACCACCAGCTCATTCCTTTCTTGCTCCTCTGTAGACAGTTCTCTTTTCCAATTTTAACCATTTGCTAGCTGAGAGCAACGTTAGTTTCTCAGGGCATTTTGGACCTATGCCAGCTGCAGCATAAAAGTGCCTCTGTGTAAGGTTGAAGGCTTTCAAGCCCATTGCGCAAAAGCCAATACACACCTTCATGCCTCAGTCAGCCAGCATAAACTATGTTTCACTCCCGCGACAAATGGCTCCAATCTCAACAGTATTGCGCAGCACCCTGGAGCTTAACGCTGCTGCACACCATGGTGGGCTGGCAGGGCACTGTGCTTCTCAGCCACATGGCACTTGAGGATGCCCCCGCCAGCTTCAGCTGTGCCTCCTGGGATATGAGGCCTCCTAGTGCCATAGTTGGAAAGGACAGAAGTCTATTCTGTCAATAATGCTTTGGAGCAGAAGTAAAACACATCATTTCCAGGCCAAAAGAGCAGCAGAGTCCCTTCTAACTTCCCAGAGGTAACTGTGCTCCTGGGATGAGACAGATTGGAGAGGGAGGGGGAAAGGACGGGGGAGGGGAGGGGAGGGGACTAGGAACTTTAGCTTGCAGCCACACAGTGCTAACCTGCTTTTCTTCTTTGGTCTTAGGAAACCTTAGAGATGAGCCTCCAACAGAGCATCCAGGTTCTGACCCCAGGGTCATCTGCGGGCTCCGTTGGAACACGCAGTTCATGGTACCAGCTTAGCTCAAGTGAGAACACTGAGTGTTGTATGTTCATCCGGACGTTATGGGTGTGTGACTCTTGTGTTATTGCCAGGTATAGTGTCCTGAACTCTCAAGACTCAGGGCTTCTCTCTAGTGAACAATGTCTCCTTGGGTGTTCTATGCAAAGGAAAGGGGAGTGCTGGTGCAGCCAAAGCATAGGGCTAAAGCCTCACTGCTGGCGATATCCTGTTCTCAAGGATCGCTTTTAGAACTCAGTGCAGAACCCAGACACAGCTTTCTCCTACATGATAGGTGGCCCATTCCTTCTCCCCTCTGCCTGCATGTCAAACCTCCTTGTTGTAAATTATAGCCCTGCATGGTGGACAGGGAACAGCTTCCAAGTCCAACCCCATCCCCTCCGACTGGCCAGTACAGTGTTGCTGAACTTGGAGAAAAGAGAAAGAGTTCTTTTTTCTTTCTTTCTTCCTTTCTTTTTTTTTAAATTTCTTACAATGAGGAGGAAAAAAATCATTTATTTGATGTCGTTTTCTTGAGTGCAGCAGAAAGCCTAGTTCTCATTCCTCTAGGCAGAAACAAAAAAGTAAGAAGGTCATATAGTTCTTTTTAAGGGGAATCAGACAGTTCCCCTCAAGACTCAAGAACCCCAGGGAGTGTGCAACTATCTGAGCATCAGAGAGTCAAGGCCCCTGCTAAGACAGTCATTCTCCTGATTCAATAACAAAAGCATGTGGCAAGTAGAGAGGACATTCTTACCTGGAAAGAAAGAGAAAGCATGTCCTTGTACCTTGACAAAGCAGAAAGTGTCTTGGAAGTTGAGGCCAAATCTTTCCTCCTAATTGCGAGGCTTCAGTGTGGTGGTCACTACGCCTGTCTCTGTAGCCTTCCCGAGGAAAGCCTGCCCCTTGCCTTCAGAAGGAAGTACAGCCAGGCGTGGTGTGTATGCCTGTAATCTCAGCTTTGGGGAGGTGGATCAGGAGTTCAGGGCCCACTTCTGGTACATGATGAATTGAGGCAAGCCTTGGCTACATGAGACCCTCTCACAAAAGCATAACCAAACAAAAACTGAATAAGCTTTTAAAAATACATTAAACTAGGAAATGTCTCTCTCACGCAGCCCCCCCCCCCACCTCTTCCCGTCCCCATTCCTGTATCTCTACTTTTGTCATTTCTAGATCAACTTCCTCCCTCAGAATGCTCAGCACAGGGGAGGAGACAGTCTGCCTCAAAAGAAAGAGACTGAGAAAGAAGGAAGGAGGAAAGGACAGAAACAGAAGGAGGAAGTCTGCCATTTTTATGCCTTTTTGGAACTAAGTTATCTTGGTCCATTTTTTCTTGCAATAACAGAAATAGCGAAGATTGGGAAAATGACAACAAACATATATTTACTTAGTTCATGATTCTGGTGCTTGAGAAATCCAAGGTACACCAGCACAGGGTGAGAACCTTGGGCCACCTCATTGCATGAAGGAAAACAGGGAAAGGAAGGTGTAAGGGAAGAAAGGGGGGATTCACATCTGTCTTCTTATTCTCATACCCTCTTCCTATGGTGGGACTTCACCTAACTCAGCTTACCTCCCAATGTCTCACCTCAGTGTATAAGCTTGGGCATTAAGTTTCCAACGCAGACACTGAGGGTACACATTCACACAACAAGGGCACCAGAGTATATTGTTGCTCCAGGCAGGGATGATGTACTGGGCTCAGTCCCTGAGCAGCCTATGAGTGATGAGTTTGGTGTTGGTGTGTCCATGGAAACAAGGTCAGAGCTATTTAGTGGGCATGTGCATGTGTAGTCTGCTGTAATAAGAGGAGAGATGTTTAACAAAAGCCAAGGTTAAGGCACTGATCATTTCATTCATCTTCCTAACCAGCCTGGGAACTTTTGTCTCCAAAAGTGGGTCGTCATCTTCCCAACACCACCTGGGCCACCCTAGCTTCCCACGCTGCTTATCTCTGTCCTCAGCACCTGCTGGTCCTATCTGGGAGACCCATTACTACAGGAAATCTATTTTGACCTCCACACTAGAAGCAGCACCTTTCTCTCTGGTCTCATCTCACAGTCTACTCACAGTTCAATTTCCTGAACATGGAAACCATGGCACCCGCCTTGTCCGTCATTCCTGACCATGGGATAGATGCCCAATGAAAGAACAACAGTTTTCTCTCCTGGTACCCCTTTCTCTCCATTTATAAATTCACCTTCCTCTTTTCCCCCTCTCCCCAACATTGTGGTGAACCTACAATCACCCTTTGTCGTTAATAGGTTTTCTCCGCCAACAAAATAAGTCAATTCAAGCCAAATTAGAAATATAAAGGCATTTTTATAGGGGGAAGCTCTCCAGCAGGTTCACAGGTCCCAAGGAATGAGGACCAAGGAAATCACCATGCCAACAGGGAGCTGGGGCAGGGAGAGAAAGAGAAAAAGTTAACACGAGGGGAGAGCAAAACGTAGGGGGAAGGGAGGGAAGGAAGGAGAGATAGAACACAGAATGTCTGTATTATATAGCGAAGGGCCTCTGAGAGAGGGGAAAATTCAGATCAGAGGGCAGAGTAGTGTGCCAGGCACACCTTGTGACAGGTAGGGATGCCAAGGGATGTTGGAAGGAGCTGGAGGCCAGGTCAGTGTTGATATGTTACATAGGTACCTCAGCTGTATGCCCTGGGTCTGAAATTCAACAATCATGACATCTAAATATGACATTTTGTTCATCCTTTTCTTGGGGCTCCAGCCATATAGGAAGCTGAGAGCATTTTCACAGGTTTGGTTCTTTGCCTAAAAATATTGTCTTCAGTCCGATTCCAACAACACCCTCCCCATCTCAGCTCCCCCTCTCTCCCGAGGTCCCTCAAGCTCTGCAATTACTTTACAACATGTTTCTAATCAGCCCGGAGTCTACAAGGGCTCTGAAATGGCACTTGTCTTTGTGTAGCTACTGTTCGTGAGTTTTCAGAATTAAGCCCCTCTGGGAGGGCCAGGCCCTGGTGGGGGAGAGATTATCTTCCACTCGGAGCAAAGAATGGTTCGTCCATGAGTGGGTCTGTGAATTAAGATGACACTAATCACAATGAGAAAGAAAACAGAACTCACGGCACAAAAAGAAGGCTTTTAGATGTACACAGCCCTGCATGCATGAGCATGAGAGAGACTGTGGCGGAGGTAAAGCAAGGACCAGGGCTGCATGGTGATGAGGCTTGTCTGTCTGATTATGTTGACTCCCCCTCCAAGATGGTTTCTAGCAACTGGTTTTCCTCCTGAGTTTGATGCTCTTGTAAGCTCATTGGTCTTTGAAATTGATATTTCAGAAATTATGATGCATGACCTCTGAGGTTGGGTCATAATGACAGTGTAGACAGTGCAGCTTCCTTGCTTCCTCCTGGGTCACACTGCCCAAAAGAATCCAGCTGCTGTGAAGTCAGGAACACTCAAACAGCCCTGTGGGTCAGGTGCTCATAGCGTGACCCAAGGTCGCATACCAAGACTCAGGACTACCACTAGGAGGAGGAGTCACCTTGGTTCTTCCAGGCCCTGCTAACCTTTGGATGACTGCCATTCCTTTTTTCTTCTTTGTTTATTCATTTATTCTTCTCTCATGCAATATTCTAGCCTCCCCCTCCCTCCACTCTTCCCAGGATGCCCTCCCACCACCCCTCCCCCAGATCCACTGCCCCTCCATCCCCCTTTAAAAAAAAACAGGCTTCCCAGTGATATCTACCAAAATGCATAACAAGATACAATAAAACTGGACACAAGCCCTCATATAGAGGCTGGACGAGGCAAACCAGGAGGAGGAAAAGGGTCCCAAGAAGAGGTAAAAGAGTCAGAGACACCCACACTCCTACTGTTAGGAGTCACACAAAAAACCCCAAGCGAAGCAACCACAGCATGTGTGCCGAGGGCCCTGTGATTGCTGCTTTGGTCTCTGTGAGCCATGCTGTGTTGATTCTGTGGGCAGCTTTCTTGGTGTCCTCAAGCCCTCTGGCTCATACAGCCCTTCCCTTCTTTCTTCTGTGAGGTTCCCCGAGCTCCGCCTAATGTTTGGCTGTGGCTGGCATCCTTCTCAATGTTTTAAAAGTTGTATTTTTTATTCTAACCTTCTGAGAGAGACCCTCAGACAAGGTGACATTCTTCCCCGTTTCCTGCACATAGGATCAGTAAAATAACAACTGCCTATTGTCTCAGCTGTCTCGGCTCTGGGGCCATTAGTCACATTTCAACAGATTAGGAGCACACTAGCCAACCCAGTGATGGAAATGACGATGCCCATTTGAAGAAGACATGCAAACATTCTCTTGTATAGTTCTTATGCCTGGTGTTTTACTGCAGACGTAACCAGCAGAGCCCACTGAAGGGAAGACGGATTGCTCGGTTCACGGTTGCAGAGGTTTGCAGTCCAGCATGATGGGGAAGGCAGAGTCCGTGGCAGCTTGGGGTGTCAGTGGAGTCTCATCACAGTGGATCAGGAAGCAGAATTGAGGCAAGAATTCTGGGACTGGGCTATTAACCTTCAAAACATGGTCCATGTCCGTCAGCTAGGCCCTACCTCCTGAAGTTTCCAGAGCTTCCCAGAGACCCATATGCTTGTTAGAGTTTTTCAGGTTTTTGTTTTTGACATTGGTGTTGTTGTTTGGGGGGAGTTGTATCTTGTGGTTGGTTGGCTGGCTGTTTTTTTGTCAATTTGACACACACTAGGGTCATCTGAGAAGAGGGGACATGAATTGAAGATGGCCTCTATCAGACTAGCCTAGGCACACATTCATGGAGCATTTCTTGATGATGACTGATGTGGAAAGGGGCAGTGGCTCTCCTGGGCAGGTGGCCCCGAGTCACACAGGAAGCAGGCTGCACAACCCAGTAAGCAGCACCCTCCGTGGCATCCGCACAGTCCCTCCCTCCAGGTGCCTGCCCTGGCCTGCTGGGACTATACACTGTAAGATGAGATAAACCTGTCCTCCCCAAGATGATTTTGGTCATGGTGTTTATCACAGCTATAGAAAGCAAACTAGCATACTCCGCAAGCTGGGAAATAAGCATTCTGAGCATGAGCCTGAGGGGACATTGCACGCCCAGTGTCATTATGGACTGGCACTTTAGCAAAGCAGTCATTTAGAAGGAGGTGGGGAAATGAACAAGTCCTGGAGAAGTGCTGTGTAGCCTCAAACAAGGAATCCTGACACTTAGGTCACCTCAACTCAGGGCTCCAGGTAGCACACAGTACAGAGGTAAACTCTGCCTTAACTTGTGATAAAATGTGGGAATGGAATCAAATGGTGGTTGCGTTATACTACTGAGCCTGAGGTGGTCTCTCAGACCACAGTAGTGAAGGGCTCTGGCAGGACCAAGCATGGCAAAGCTGGCTCCGGCAGCCTTGCCTTTCCCCCATGCCCTCTGCCTAGCTAAAGGTTAGATGGCATTTCTAAAGCTAGCAGGCAAGGTCCAGTCCCTTAGTTGGCCACTCCCTCTTCCTGAGGTTGAACACCAAGGTCCAGCTATCAAAGTATTGAAGTACAGGGGGGGGGGGAAGCTCCCCCTTTGGCTCACCTAATTAACATGCCCAACCAAAATTCAACACCTCATCCTAACTTGGGGTTGTACCTTTTCTTTTATAAACTGCATTTGCTGACAGGCCCAGTCTGTCTCCTCTCCATCCTGAGACAGCCAGTCCTTTGTCCCTCCAGGACAAATCCCCCTCCTCCCTCCCTTGCTCCCTCCCCACTCACCCTCATCCTCTGTCTCCTGTCTTTGTCTCTTGTTCTCTGCCCTTTGTCCCTTTGGGGCAAAGAGATCTACTTTGTGCTGAGAACTTGGTCTTGGGGTGTCTGGTACAGGTTCCAGTCCCTGTAAGTAGGTTATTGTAACAGCAATGAGCAACACACCCTGGTCCCTCTGTGTCTAAATAGACACCATAGACAAAAGTCCCAACTCAGGGCAGAAGGGTTTTAGCGAGCTGTGTGGGAATCTCCTTGAATCATCGCACACCACATTGCTGTAGTAGCCAACAGCCCATATTGACCAAGAAAAGTATTATTAAAATCAAATCCTGGCAAGATTTAGAGGCATTTAAAAGTTGTCCAAAATTCTAATGCAGTGTATGTAGACCAACAGAACACCGAAGTTACATAAATCCCACACGTCAGCTAAAAATCAATGTAAAAAAGATGGTTTCTGAAGGAGGGAGGGATTCCAGTGAGGCATCGTCAATGGTAGGTGCCTGTGGGTCTGCGAAATAGGAAAAGAGAGTCATAACTCTAAAAATTTGTTTGGGCTCTTTGTTCTCTGGTCATATGGTCTGGGTTAGTTCTAAAATTATTATTGTATCCCTTATACAGATCCCTCT